>NW_019525521.1:1224132-1225649 GCF_002814215.2 Seriola lalandi dorsalis | reverse complement strand
GAGGAGAGGGAGGAATCAATAATTCTGCAGTCACTAATGAATATAAACATTATGTACACTGGCCTGGTATTACACTACAGACTGTAAATAAAGATGGACGTCGCCTCTGTGACGTCACTAGCACCGGGCCGGTCGACCACCGGGACACTGCAGTGTGTCGGACTCAGCCTGTAAGGAGACAAAGAGCTGGGGTCTGCTCAGAGGTGAACAGGTAACAGGACAGGAAGTGTTCTCCAGCTGAGAGCAGCTCAGTCACCTGCTCCACCAGTGTTCATGCTGTAGTAACACAGAGCAGTGAACTGTTCTGTTTCAGCGTCACGTCATTCAGCTCATTCTTCACTCATGAGTCACTCACTCTGTCCATGAACATCTTGTTGCCACAATCAAAGAGATTCTGAAACACGGCCCAGATCTATCTATCTCTCTCTCTCTCTCTCTCTCTCTCTCTCTCTCTCTCTCTCTCTCTCTCTCTCAAGACAAAACATCATGTCGGCCGAGTGGAACTTTTACAGAGTGAGTGAGACTGATATATCTCCACTCTGCTGAACCACAGACACACAGCTCACTGACGGCTGAATTCTACTTCATTTTAGAGCATCAGAGACTTTCAGAAACTCTGCTGGACCTGTCTTATTTTGAAAACAGTGGGGTTGTGTTTTATTTTGAAAACTGGGCAGAAACTGAGACCTTTGTAACTGATGAGGTCACACCCACGGTCTCTCCTGATTGGCTGTCATCAGCCTGGACTACCAGTGGTGAATACAACATGATGGTGAATGACAGAGTTGTTGTTGTTGTCTTTGCAGCAGCTGCTGTTCACTTACATTCTCTGTTTTAATGCTACAGCTGTTTTTGCTGAGGAGACAATCTACTTCCTGTTTCCACCGGCTCGCACATGCTCAGTGTAGTGAATGGTCATGTGACGTTTTCAGGTGTTCGTCTGGACGAAGATCGTAGTCGTGCAGACGTTGCCGTAGAGAGAAGTTACAGAGTGATGTGTCTTCACTCACTTCACTCTTTGGTCCAGTCAGCAGCTCATTAACTGAAGCCTCACATTAATTAACATTAACGAGCTACAGCTGATAATAATCGACTGCTCCTGACGTCTCTCACTTTGTTACCCGCCTGTTTTTCTACATCAGTCAGTGCTAATTAAAAAAACACGGAGATATTAAAGGTCTCATAAGAGACTCGTTAGCGTCAGAGCTTAACGATTCCAACCAGGAACTGGAGGCTAAATGAACTGAATCCTGGGAAAGTTGAACAAAAGTTCAAGCACGTCAGCCCTCATGTTTCCATGGAAACAACACTGCAGTGTTACCTGTTCTGTCGCCACTAATCCAAACACACGTTAACTCTCCTGTCAACAGAGACGTTCAGGGACAATCACTAATATTAACTTTACACTGGACACTACAATTCATTTCAGCAGATTCTTATGTTTATTAAACAATATTATCACTAAGATGTTCAGTGTGTGTGTGTGTGTGTGTGTGTGTGTGTGTGTGTGTGTGTGT
>NW_019525521.1:1220969-1224082 GCF_002814215.2 Seriola lalandi dorsalis | reverse complement strand
ACCTTAAGTTTTCTACTTAAGTCTGACACTTCAGGTTGAATTTGTCCTCAGCTGAGGGAGTTACTGAAGGCTGTTGCACAGAATCTCTTCAAAAAGTTACAGCAATGCAAGAGAGTTTACTTTGGTAAAATTCCACTGTTTCCATGGAAACCGTGATCTCACCTGTGATCAATTATGGAAGCAGGTAACATTGAAGAAGCTGCTGTTCTGACTGGAACTTCACAGTGTGAGAGTTTAAACTAAGTGAGTGACCTGACACACCTCTGACCTCTGACCTGTGGACACGAAACACCTCCACTACACCTGAACAGAGAGATCAAAGAAAAGAACTCACCTACACACCTTTAGTTTTTTCCTTAGTTCGGTCACTAAGGTCTTCTGTGACACAGTTTAACTGACTTTAAGTGATTCTCTACGTATAAGACTAAGATAAGGATTTTACCTTAAATACTTAAGGAGAAGACTTAAGGTGTTTTGTTCCTCTCAGCCTCCTTACAACAGGTCTGTCGTTCTCCATGAAACAGAAATAAAAATTGTTCTCTGTCAGTGTTGCTCTAACAGGTGTTCACTGTGTGACCTTTCACCCCACACACCTGAACCATCGCCTCCATACTGAAGGAAACACTCTGCTGTGACACAGGTGAACTGACATTACAGGAAGTAGACTGTGTTGTTTTAGACTCCGCCCCTGTAGACACAGTGTCAGGTGAAGTTGATCTCACCTTGAGTGACAGTTCGGTCAGCTGGTGTTCAGCATTGTAAGCCTTATTATTGGCCTTCTGAAGCTCCGCCTCCAGATCTCTAAGCCTGCTTTGACACTCCTGAAGCTCGCTCTGAAACAGCCAATCACAACACAGGTGGTTTTGAAATAGCCAATCACAACACAGGTGGTTCTCTAAAGTGTGTGTGTGTCAGTGTGTCAGTGTCTGTGTCAGTGTGTGAGTGTGTGTGTGAGTGTGAGTCAATGTGTGTCAGTGTGTGTCAGTGTGTGTCAATGTGTGTCAGTGTGTGTCAGTGTGTGTCAATGTGTGTCAGTGTGTGTCAGTGTGTCAGTGTGTGTCAGTGTGTGAGTGTGTCAGTGTGTGTCAGTGTGTGTCAGTGTGTGTCAGTGTGTGAGTGTATCAGTGTGTGTGAGTGTGTGAGTGAGTGTGTCAGTGTATCAGTGTGTGAGTGTGTCAGTGTGTGTCAGTGTGAGAGTGTGTCAGTGTGTGTCAGTGTGTGAGTGTGTATCAGTGTGTGTCAGTGTGTGTCAGTGTGTATCAGTGTGAGAGTGTGTGTCAGTGTATCAGTGTGTGAGTGTGAGAGTGTGTTAGTGTATCAGTTGTGTGAGTGTGTGTTAGTGTGTGAGTGTGTGAGTGTGTGAGTGTGTGTCAGTGTGTGTCAGTGTGTGAGCGTGTGTAGTGTGTGAGTGTGTGAGTGTGTGAGTGTGTGTTAGTGTGTCAGTGTGTGAGTGTGTGTCAGTGTGTGTCAGTGTGTGTCAGTGTGTGAGTGTGTGAGTGTATCAGTGTGTGTCAGTGTGTGAGTGTGTGAGTGTGTCAGTGTGTGTCAGTGTGTGTAGTGTGTGAGTGTGTGTCAGTGTGTGAGTGTGTGTCAGTGTGTGTCAGTGTGTGTCAGTGTGTGTCAGTGTGTGAGTGTGTATCAGTGTGTGTCAGTGTGTGAGTGTGTGTCAGTGTGTGTCAGTGTGTGTCAGTGTGTGTCAGTGTGTGAGTGTGTCAGTGTGTGAGTGTGTATCAGTGTGTCAGTGTGTATCAGTGTGTGTCAGTGTGTGAGTGTGTGTCAGTGTGTGTCAGTGTGTGTCAGTGTGTGTCAGTGTGTGTCAGTGTGTGTCAGTGTGTGAGTGTGTGTCAGTGTGTGTCAGTGTGTGTCAGTGTGTGTCAGTGTGTATCAGTGTGTCAGTGTGTGTCAGTGTGTGTCAGTGTGTATCAGTGTGTGAGTGTGTGAGTGTGTGTCAGTGTATCAGTGTGTCAGTGTGTGTCAGTGTGTATCAGTGTGTGAGTGTGTGAGTGTGTGTCAGTGTATCAGTGTGTCAGTGTGTGTCAGTGTGTGTCAGTGTGTATCAGTGTGTGTCAGTGTGTATCAGTGTGTCAGTGTGTATCAGTGTGTGTCAGTGTGTATCAGTGTGTATCAGTGTGTATCAGTGTGTGTCAGTGTGTATCAGTGTGTATCAGTGTGTCAGTGTGTGTCAGTGTATCAGTGTGTCAGTGTGTCAGTGTGTGTCAGTGTATCAGTGTGTCAGTGTGTATCAGTGTGTCAGTGTGTCAGTGTGTGTCAGTGTATCAGTGTGTCAGTGTGTCAGTGTGTGTCAGTGTATCAGTGTGTCAGTGTGTCAGTGTGTCAGTGTGTATCAGTGTGTCAGTGTGTGTCAGTGTGTGTCAGTGTGTGAGTGTGTGTCAGTGTGTGAGTGTGTGAGTGTGTGTCAGTGTATCAGTGTATCAGTGTGTCAGTGTGTCAGTGTGTCAGTGTGTGTCAGTGTGTGTCAGTGTGTGTCAGTGTGTGTCAGTGTGTACCTGCAGTCTCTGGTTGTCTCTCTGCTCGTCCTGTTGTTGCAGCAGCAGTTGTTGGATGTGTGTGTGCAGCTGGTTGGTGTGTGTGTGTGTGTCCTGCTGCAGCTGTGTGTAGCGTCTCTGTTCTTCCTCCAGACTCAACCTCAGAGACCGAATCTCCTCGTCCTGAACGCCCAGCTGGGCCTTCTGCAGGGAGGGGGGAAGGAAGGAAGGAAGGAAGGGAGGGAGGGATGAGGACAGAGAGGAGGAAACAAGGAATAAACAAAGAGGGAGGTAAGAAAAACACCTGATAAAATAACAGACAGTGATAACGTGTGTGTGTGTGTGTGTTACCATGGCAACGCTGTGCTCCTCCAGCGCTGTAGCGTTGATGACTCTCCGCAGCAAACGGCGGTTCCTGACAGCGTGCTGCTGCCGTTTGAAACGTTCGTACTGAAGCTGACTGTGGATCAGCAACAGCTGACTCCTCAGGCACTGAAGCTCCTCCCCCAGGGCGGGGCCTGACATCACACAGCAAACGCACATTAAACACACATTAAATACACACATTCATCTGCATTTATTCTCATTTTCTCAACGAAGGGTTAAATGATTATTGTCGTTTTACAG
>NW_019525521.1:1220152-1220901 GCF_002814215.2 Seriola lalandi dorsalis | reverse complement strand
ACACACACACACCTTGATTAATGTTTATTAACGAGGGTTATCAACAACTCCCCTCTTATTTTTCATTTCATTTCTTTGTTTTTATTCCATTTTATTTCCTTATTTTTTTTTACTAAAATTGTAATCTATATTTCTTTACAAGCCAGTGTGATATTGAGTGTGGGGCCTGAGCCCGGTCACATGGGAGGGCTGCGTCAGGGAGGCCGAGTTAAATGTGTGTGTGATGCAGCAGGATGGTCGGCTGTGGCAGCAGCTAAAAGAGGAAGAAGAAGAAGCCGTTTTCTTCTTCTCTGCTGGTGTAGTTTAAAACCTCTCATGTGGTTTATAATTGTTCTGCATCAAGACAGAACAAAACAGGAGAAAAGTAATAGATTTTCACCTCTAACTAACCCCTGACACTGGGTTTGTTTATCAGTTAATGAAACTTTATTGATCTGGATCCTGAAGGTTTCTGGCGCTGCTCACACAGAACACCTTAAGTTTTCTACTTAAGTCTGACACTTCAGGTTGAATTTGTCCTCAGCTGAGGGAGTTACTGAAGGCTGTTGCACAGAATCTCTTCAAAAAGTTACAGCAATGCAAGAGAGTTTACTTTGGTAAAATTCCACTGTTTCCATGGAAACCGTGATCTCACCTGTGATCAATTATGGAAGCAGGTAACATTGAAGAAGCTGCTGTTCTGACTGGAACTTCACAGTGTGAGAGTTTAAACTAAGTGAGTGACCTGACACACCTCTGACCTCTGACCT
>NW_019525521.1:1214369-1220102 GCF_002814215.2 Seriola lalandi dorsalis | reverse complement strand
GTGTGTGTGTGTGTGTTACCATGGCAACGCTGTGCTCCTCCAGCGCTGTAGCGTTGATGACTCTCCGCAGCAAACGGCGGTTCCTGACAGCGTGCTGCTGCCGTTTGAAACGTTCGTACTGAAGCTGACTGTGGATCAGCAACAGCTGACTCCTCAGGCACTGAAGCTCCTCCCCCAGGGCGGGGCCTGACATCACACAGCAAACGCACATTAAACACACATTAAATACACACATTCATCTGCATTTATTCTCATTTTCTCAACGAAGGGTTAAATGATTATTGTCGTTTTACAGGTCCATCACAGAACTCTCAGTCTCTCTGTGATTGGCTGGTTTATTTTTACTGTGTTGATGTTTTATGCTTTTGTTTTGTGCTGCCTTTAAAATTAACCTCCTCCTGTGGGACAATTAAGATGTGATCTGATCTGATCTGATCTGCTCTGACTAAAAACCACGAAACAACCAAAATATGCTGATGGATGAGTGAGCAGGTCAGATTAGACTGGTTAGACTGGTTAGACTGGTTAGTGTGGCTGCACCACTCATTCATGTACACACTGATTTAATGCACAGATTTTGCAAACGCAATAAAATCATGACATGCAAAATTGAACTTATAAACTAGACGTGCAACAGGCCTCTGAGTCTCTGAGAGTCTAAAGCCTCTTCTCCACGGGTCACTGAACTCGCTAACATCAGGCTTTTGTCGGCAGTGGAAACGGGAACAATCAGCCTTCACATCTGGAACAGACGCAGGTATTTATAGGCTGAAACTCTGATCAGCAGTGATGTAAACACGACTACTGGGTGAACTCGCTAATTTTCACCGCTCTTCCTGCCGTGACATCTTACAGAGACGGACACTGTAACCCATCTTTCACCTGTCACCTTTCACCTGTCACCTTTCACCTGTCACCTGTCACCTGTCACCTGTCACCTGTCCTGCACTTCAAATCTTGAGTCTGAGTCTTAGAGTCTGACACTTTCTATTAAAGTGATATATTTGTTTTCACCAAATGTGGAATAAAACACCAGAGAATCTGCTGCATGTGTCTGTCAGGTACTGACTCCACTCCTGTTCTGGTTTTCCATTGGTCAGGAGACAGAACCTGATACCTGGGAAGTTTTTTGTATCACTGGGGTTCCAGGAAACGCTGCAGGCTGCTGATTGGTCAGAGAGAATCATCACTGAGAGACGGGACGTTGTGACAAACAGTGACAGTTCACCTCTCACTGCAGCTGTTACACTTCTGTTACTGTTCTATACTTTTAGTACGACACTGAGTCACCACTGAAGTGATGATTTAAAGCTGACAGATGTGTCTCCTGCCTCAGGTTAATTATGTTAATTATGTTAATGAGGTGAGTCTGTGGGTGTGTTAGTTTCAGGTACCTTTGGTTTTCATGCTCTGCTGTTTACCTCCAAAATGACTCCGATCCACCGACTTACTCACTGCTGACAACCTGCATCACACACACACACACACACACACACACACACACACAGTCA
Source organism: Seriola lalandi dorsalis (assembly GCF_002814215.2). Lineage (NCBI taxonomy): Eukaryota > Metazoa > Chordata > Actinopteri > Carangiformes > Carangidae > Seriola > Seriola lalandi. Next base: position 1,218,591 of record NW_019525521.1, on the reverse strand, counting down.
TGTTTAACACTAGCGCTCCCACGAGGCCAGAAAACTTGAAAATTGTGATTTGAGCTCTGACGTTCAGTCCAAGCATCGACACTGAAAACCAGAAGCTGCAGTTCCTCTAATGACCACTACAGTCTGTCTCCAACAGTGAGTCAGAAACTGTTTTGGTCTCTAGAGCTGATTTCCTCCCTCATGACACCTGTTTATATAACTCACCTGTTTACATTTTATTAAGTACTAAGAACATGTAAAACTCATATCATCATCATACAGCTGGAGTTCCTCAGGGCTCCACTGTGGTTCTCCTGTTCATTAATGATCTGCAGACTAACAGTCTCACCTCCTGCTGAGGCCTTCATGAGCACTGTGTCCGTGGACGATCAGCTGGTCCAGAACCTCCAGAGGGGAGACGGAGGTCTGATCTTCCTCCCTGTCCTCCACCTCCACTCCCCGCCCTCCGCCCCCCCTCTCCTGCTGCCCCACTGCTCTCTCCAGCACCTCCTACAGGACACAAGACAGACTGATGAAAACAAAGGACTGTTCAATAAAAGCAAATGGCTGATCAATAATATAGACAAATATTAGTTGTTTTCAGGTTGAAAATAAAGAGAAAACTAACTAATTTTAAAGAGCATTTTTAAAAATATTATAAGAATAAAGTTTTAATCTCCCAAAAAAATGTTCTGATAAGTTCATCTTTGAGCTCAGGTGAACGTTTCCATGACAACGTGTTGACAAGAATGAGACAGACAGATGACTGATCACGTGACGCAATTTAAGATATTTTGAGAATAAAATTGGACTGTTTTAACAAAGAGGTGAAAACGTTGTGTTGTGATGCTGTGACAGGCCTGTAGAGGGATGGTTCCTCTCAGGTGAAGCTCTTCACCTGAGAACTACATGAAGAACAGGAACAACTCTGTAACAGTGACTCTGAAACAACAGACCTGATAGAGATCAATAAGTGATAATCACTTCCTGACCGACTCTGATCGAGATGGATCCACATCGGTCTCCTTCAGTTTACCTGAGTCTTCCTCCCGATGAAGAGCGTGGCGGCGTGCGGCAGAGCCAGGTCAAACAAAGGCTCGTACGGGGAGGCGGGGCTCTGATTGGAGTGGGTGGGGCCAAACAAGTCAGGGCCCCCCTCCTCTGATCTGCGGGTGGAGGTGGTGGAGAGGTGAGGGGGGGTGAAGCAGAGTGAGATGGAGGAGGGAGGAGGGGGGAGCGATGAACCCGAGGATGACTCATCATGGCCGGGGGTGGAGGTGAGGACGGGCAGGGGGGAGGAGGAGGAGGAAGGGGGGGGCAGGTGGGCCTCCTCTGATCTGACCCCTGGAGACAGAGTAACAGAGACTGATTATGGATCCAGGCTACACACACACACACACACACACACACACACACACACACACACACACACACACACACACACACACACACACACACACACACACACACACACACACACACACACACACACCCACCCACATCAGCTGGTCAGCTCACCTTCACTGCTGTTATTGATGACATCACTTGGGCCTCTCTCCACCCCCTCTATGACTGGTTGAATAGATGACACACCCTCGAGCTCTGTGATTGGCTGCTGCTTCACCTGCAAAGACAGAGAGAGACTCCTTCACAATAAAAGCCTCCCATCGAGGAGAGCAGAGTCTACCTGCGGCCCTGGTCTCACCTGGTTGTTGTTGTTCACAGGAGCCAGACCTCCATCTTGGATCTCTTCAGTCAGTGATGTCACAGGGACGGAGGCCGGTGAGGGACATTTCACACCTGGGGACACAAGAGTTGATCAGTGGGACGGGGTTTAGGTTCAGAGCGTCACCAGGACCAGACGTCAGTGTGATGACGAGGATCATGTCTGTTCTCATCCTGTTACAGACAATATGTCCAACACTTCTAATGGTTCCCTCTTTATTGTTAACCTGAACGACTCTCAGGTGTTTATCTGCTGTGTTCTGCTTTTACACATGTTCAGGGTAATAAAGAAATCAGGGTCTGGGTATCATCAGATAATCCATAATTCATTTGCAATTTTAAAAACGAGAGAAAAGGTAAATCTGTTGTTTGTTTTAAAACAAAAACATAAAAAAAAAAAAAAGTTTTCTCTGTCAGAATCAAAATGGTCAGTTTTTGCTCTTGGCTTTTATTTGGACTTTTTTACACTTCACTTCCTCTTCCTGTCTGTCCACTGATCTACTGTCTGTGCCAAATGAGAAATGAAAAAATGAATTTGCAAAAACCAGAATCGGACTGTTATTTGAATCAGATTTTCTTTTCGTTTTTGATTTTGTTTTAGAACCAGTCACCTCCTCACGGTCGTCTGCCTCCACTGAGCAGTTTCACGTCACATCCTGATTATCCAGACTCATTAAATATTTAACCTTTGTTTGAAATTTTGGATGGATGTTTGAAGTCTTGAGTAATGGCTAAGAAGTGCTTTCTGAGGTCACAGTGACCTTGACCTTTGACCTTTGACCACCAAAATCCAATCAGTTCATCCTTGAGTGCCAAGCGGTGTTACTGAGATATCGTGTCCACGAGAACGAGACGGCCGGACACCCTGAAAACAAAATGGCTGCTGCTCTGACTAAAATAAAGCGGTTTTATTGGAATAAAAATTTAATAAATGTAAAAATAAAATAAAACCGTGTGAATTCATTTTTTTGTTTCAAATTAAACAAAGAATCAAGGAATCGAGAAAAAACAGAAACTGTCCATTTTAGTTTTTTTGATACTGACAACAAAAACACTTTTTCCCGTTTAGTTTTAAAACAAACGACAGATTTATGTGGTTTTGTTTTTAAATTACAAATGAATTATGGATTATGTGATTGAATTCTTTCACTACATTAAGTGTATGTTATTATTCCATGGATATATGCTTGTGTCCGTCTGAGTCACACCAGAGAGAAGAACACGCTCTTACATCTGACTCACCTGAGATGGATGCTGTCCTGCTCAGAGGGTGGGCGGAGCTTGTAGCGGCAGGTTCAGGTGGGGGCGTGGACAAACCACACTGAGATGAGGGGCTCCATGTGGCATCATCGGCCTGAACAGGAACATCAGACTCATTGATCAGATTTCTGTTGACTCGCTCTGATGTTGTGGAAACGTAAACTACGACCACCTCACCAGGTGTTAGACCCGGTGCTGCAGGGCATGATGGGAAACCCCTGGCTCTCACCTGATCTAAGAGCTGATTGGTTCCTGATGATTATTAGTCAGATTCTGTTCACAGAATAACTGCTGTGACTTTTTTAAGATGAACACATGAATGAACACATGATAAGTGTTCCTTCCTCTTCCTGAGCTACAGTGATGAAGAATGATGAAACATCACCTGAGTGCAGGTGTTGAAGGTCAGCTGAGGAAGAGCTGGACGTCCAGACGGCGAAGGACAGACTGAACTTCCTATCAACACACAGATCACAAATCAGGAATTAATCAACTTATTATCTTTATAGAATATCATTAAATCCATGCAACTATACATTCCCTTATACATCCATCCATCTATACATTCCCCTATACATCCATCCATCTATACATTCCCCTATACATCCATCCATCGATATATCCCCCTATACATCCATCCATGTATACATTCCCCTATACATCCATCCATCTATACATTCCCCTATACATCCATCCATCGATATATCCCCCTATACATCCATCCATCTATACATTCCCCATACATCCATACATCCATCCATCCATCCATCCATCCATCCATCCATGTATACATCCATCCATCAATCCATCCCCCTATACATCCATCCATCTTTACATCCATCCATCTATACATTCCCCTATACATCCATCCATCGATATATCCTGTCTCTTATACACATCTATTAGTATTCTATTATTATTCCACCTTTAATGTTTTAACATGTTTCAGTGTTGATCGTATGTCTTTTCGTGTGAAGCACTTACAACATCAAACTCACCACAGTGTGTTTCCCAACAGCTGGAGGGCCGAGCAGCATGATCCTGGGAACTGACCGAGCAAGAGAGGGAGAGAGACACATAAACACACACACACACACACACACAGTCATGGCTGGTGATTATAACTGAAGTGTGTTTTCAGAGTCACAGCTCCCTCTAGTGGCAGCAACAGTCTGTTTCCAGACAAACTGATCACTGTGATCATTTCACATGAGAAAATAAAAAGGATCATCAGAGACATTTAAGTCTTCATCATGCC
>NW_019525521.1:1212050-1214267 GCF_002814215.2 Seriola lalandi dorsalis | reverse complement strand
ATATATCCCCCTATACATCCATCCATGTATACATTCCCCTATACATCCATCCATCTATATATTCCCCTATACATCCATCCATCTATACATTCCCCATACATCCATCCATCCATCCATCCATCCATCCATCCATCCATCCATCCATCCATCCATCAATATATCCCCCTATACATCCATCCATCTTTACATCCATCCATCTATACATCCCCCTATACATCCATCCATCGATATATCCCCCTATACATCCCCCTATACATCCATCCCTCTATACATCCATCCATCAATACATCCCCCTATATATCCATCCCTCTATACATCCATCCCTCTATACATCCATCCATCTATACATTCCCCATCCATCCATCCATCCATCCATCCATCCATCCATCCATCCATCCATCCATCCATCCATCCATCCATCAATATATCCCCCTATCCATCCATCCATCTATACATCATCCATCAATATATCTCCCTATACATCCATTCCCCTATACATCCATCCATCTATACATTCCCCTATACATCCATTCATCTATACATCTATCCTTCTATTCATCCATCCAACATCCTCCAGCTCCTCCTGGAGGATCCTGACTTTCCCAGGCCGTCTGAGATATATAGTCTCTACAGTGTGTTCTGGGTCTGTAAATCTTATCTCAGTATGTATGTATGTATGTGTGTGTGTGTATATATCTATACACACACATATACGTATATATATATATATATACATATATACATATATATATATATATATGTATATATGTATATATATATTCCTGGTCTGAGCTTGTTACCGACCTGAGCCGCTGACGGACTCTGTGTTGACTGGACTGGAGGTGAGGTCCAGGGCTGGGAGGGGAGAGGACAGTCGGGGAGGTCTGGGTGAGGAGGAGGAGGCAGAAGAAGAGGGGGGGTCTCTCAGGGAGGAGTACATGTCCTCCTCACAGGATGCCTCCAGAGGGTCCAGAGACACTCTGGAGCACTCTATCACAATGTCATGGACTTCATAACACCTCCACCTGAGACAGGAAGTCATCACAGGGTTGGAATCAGATACTTTGTGTCTCTTATTCTGTTTGTAATTGCAGCTCTTTTATTTTGGCAGTTGATGTTTTTCACATCCTGTCAGAGCCTCTGTCACTTGGTGTCAGCTTCATACTGTTTAGCAGCTGTTCTGGAGCTTTCAGTCAGTCTTCCTCAGGAGATGGTGTGTTCTTTCATCCATGTCGGACAACAGCAGGAACAACATCATGTGATACGATCAAAAGCTCCAGAACAGCTACTCAATGGTTGACTCTGATGCTCCAGACTGAACTTTGAACCTCAGGTTTTTTTTCTGTTTGTTCAAGTTTAAAAGAAACTGAAGCAGGTTCAGGTGTGGGTCCTGGTCCTGGGTCTGGACTGTTACTGACCTGGACGGGTCCAGTTCATAGTCCTGAGTCCCTGTGACCAGCTCCGGGTGAACCCTGACATGTTCCAACATGGGCTGACAGCGAGACAGAAACAGACAGACACAGAGAGAGAGAGAGAGAGAGAGACACAGAGAGAGAGAGACAGAGAGAGACACAGAGAGAGAGAGACAGAGAGAGAGAGACAGAGAGAGAGACAGAGAGAGACACAGAGAGAGAGAGAGACAGAGAGACACAGAGAGAGACAGAGAGAGACAAAGACACAGAGGACATAAGTGAGTTGAAATCTCAGGCCTTGTCCACAATCATATATATATATATACACTCTACATCAGCAACACGTCAAACACCAGAGAAGAAGAAGAACAGAAGTCTTCATTGACATTTGTGCCGTGAAGAAGCTGCTGTCTGTGTCTGTTGTTGTCCAGGTGTAGGTGTTCAGCTGTGACATCATCACCTGCACTCTCTGCTCTACACAGAGTTGTCAGTAGCTTTCAGTTATTGTCAGTTATTGTCAGTAGCTGTCAGTAGCTGTCAGTTATTGTCAGTAGCTGTCAGTTATTGTAAGTAGTTGTCAGTAGCTGTCAGTTATTGTCAGTAGCTGTCAGTTATTGTCAGTAGCTGTCAGTTATTGTAAGTAGTTGTCAGTAGCTGTCAGTAGCTGTCAGTAGCTGTCAGTTATTGTCAGTAGCTGTCAGTTATTGTCAGTAGCTGTCAGTTATTGTCAGTAGCTGTCAGTTATTGTCAGTAGCTGTCAGTAGCTGTCAGTAGCTGTCAGTTATTGTCAGTAGCTGTCAGTTAT
>NW_019525521.1:1205433-1211149 GCF_002814215.2 Seriola lalandi dorsalis | reverse complement strand
TGTCAGTAGCTGTCAGTAGCTGTCAGTAGCTGTCAGTTATTGTAAGTAGTTGTCAGTAGCTGTCAGTTATTGTCAGTGGTTGTCAGTTATTGTCAGTAGCTGTCAGTAGTTGTCAGTAGTTGTCAGTAGCTTTCAGTAGCTTTCAGTAGTTGTCAGTAGCTGTCAGTTATTGTCAGTAGTTGTCAGTAGTTGTCAGTAGCTGTCAGTTATTGTAAGTAGTTGTCAGTAGCTGTCAGTAGTTGTCAGTAGCTGTCAGTAGCTGTCAGTAGCTGTCAGTAGCTGTCAGTAGTTGTCAGTAGCTGTCAGTAGCTGTCAGTAGCTGTCAGTACTTGTAAAAGCAGCAGGTGTTATTTCCAGCAGTTATGTCTGACTGCCACAGGAACCAGAGCAGCAGCTGTTCAGGGATCAGTCAGTCACAGTGAGAGAAACAGCTGCAGCGTTACATCTGATCTTCTGATCATGTGGAGTTGGTGTCAACACAAGTTTAATGTTTCCATGGAGTCAGTGAATCAGCTGTGATCAGCTGTGATCAGCTCCTGTCTGCAGTGTATCATGATGTTCAGACAACTGTGATACTGAAGGAAACAATAATTCTCAATGAAGTTCTGTGGTTATCTGGTCTGTGCTGGTCTGTGCTGGTCTGTTCTGGTCTGTTCTGGTCTGTGCTGGTCTGTTCTGGTCTGTGCTGGTCTGTGCTGGTCTGTTCTGGTCTGTTCTGGTCTGTTCTGGTCTGTGCTGGTCTGTTCTGGTCTGTACTGACCTTGACGACCTCCTGGAAGGTGTCCAGGTTCTCCTTCATGCTGTAGTGGAGTCTCAGGTAGGAAATGAAGTTACAGGGGAACATCCCGTACAGACGGTGGAACAGAGAGTACACACCTGCGTGGAGGTGGACCAGGTGGAGCACAGGTACATGACCTGCACAGGACAACAACCAGCCAATCAGAACAGCCCACTGACCAATCACACATCAAACTCCATACACACATCAACCACTCTATGTGTGTGTGTGTGTGTGTGTGTGTGTGTGTGTGTGTGTGTGTGTGTGTGTGTGTGTGTGTGTGTGTGTTACCGGGGTTTCTGTAGCTCCAGGATGCAAGGCGTCCGAACACGTCGAAGAAGTCGTAGATGTGTTGTTTCCCAGCCTGAGGGATCATGGGTAACAGAGTGATGAGCACCAGGACTGCAGTGATCAGGACGACAACATCAGTGTCAGTCTGAGGAACAACAACAACAACAACAACAACGATCAGCTGTGTTGACGGGCAGAGCCGGAGATTTACAGACACTGACATAAAACTGAACGGTAAGTATCAGTTAATATAAGTATTAGTATTAGTTAGGATTAGTATTAGTTAGGATTTGTATCAGTTAGTATTAGTTAGTATTAGTATCAGTTAGCATTAGTATCAGTTAGGATTAGTATTAGTTACTATTAATATTAGTTACTATTAGTATCAGTTAAGATTAGTATTAGTTACTATTTATATTGGTTACTATTAATATCAGTAGTAATTCAGTAGTAGTAGTTAGTCAGTAGTAGTCATTCAGTAGTAGTTATCCAGTAGTAGTTATTCAGTAGTAGTTATTCAGTAGTAGTTAGTCAGTAGTAGTAGTTAATTGGTAGTAGTTAGTCAGTAGTAGTTAGTCAGTAGTAGTCATTCAGTAGTAGTTATTCAGTAGTAGTTATTCAGTAGTAGTTAGTCAGTAGTAGTAGTTAATTGGTAGTAGTTAGTCAGTAGTAGTTAGTCAGTAGTAGTTAATTAGTAGTAGTTAATTGGTAGTAGTTAGTCAGTAGTAGTTAGTCAGTAGTAGTTAATTAGTAGTAGTTAATTGGTAGTAGTTAGTCAGTAGTAGTTAGTCAGTAGTAGTTAATTAGTAGTAGTTAATTGGTAGTAGTTAGTCAGTAGTAGTTAGTCAGTAGTAGTTATTCAGTAGTAGTTATTCAGTAGTAGTTAATTAGTAGTCTTTAGTCAGTATTAGTAGTTATTCAGTAGTAGTTATTCAGTGGTAGTTAGTCAGTAGTAGTTAATTAGTAGTAGTTAGTCAGTAGTAGTTAGTCAGTAGTAGTTAGTAAGTAGTAGTTAGTAAGTAGTAGTTATTCAGTAGTAGTTAGTCAGTAGTAGTTAGTCAGTAGTAGTTAGTCAGTAGTAGTTAGTCAGTAGTAGTTATTCAGTAGTAGTTAGTCAGTAGTAGTTAGTCAGTAGTAGTTAGTCAGTAGTAGTTAGTCAGTAGTAGTTAGTCAGTAGTAGTTAGTCAGTAGTAGTTAGTAAGTAGTAGTTAGTAAGTAGTAGTTATTCAGTGGTAGTTAGTCAGTAGTAGTTAGTTAGTAGTAGTTAGTCAGTAGTAGTTATTTAGTAGTAGTTATTCAGTGGTAGTTAGTCAGTAGTAGTTAGTCAGTAGTAGTTAGTTAGTAGTAGTTAGTAAGTAGTCAGTGTTACCTTGAGGCAGCGCAGCAGGGACGGCAGTAGGGCCGAGCGGCTGATGTGATGAACCCATGGAGGCTGATTCCGGATCAGGTGACCCAGCAGGGTGAGAGCAGCCAGTCTGGTCCCAGGTCTGTTCAGAGACTCATTCAGCTTCTCCAGCAGCAGCTGGTGGAGGTTTAAACAGTTTATAATGTCACACATCAGGAAGACAAAGACACCAGGACAGTGAAGTGACAGGTGGTGCTGACCTTGTGATGACGCTCTCTGATGGACGACAGGAGGAGCACCGCCTGAGAAGACGAGGAGTCCAGGTAATACTCCACCAGAGAGGAGAGGACAGCACCTCCTCTGTCTGAGAGGACAAACTACAGGTCAAACTGACAGGTAGAGACAGACAGAGACAGGGACCTGTTGAATCTCAAACACTATACAGGTGGACTCACCTGTACTCAGCTGCTGGTTGACAGCTGCTCTGACTTGCTCCGCCTCCTGCAGCTCTGAACTGTCCAATGAGAGCAGGAGCTCACTGATGTTCACCTGCTCCCTTGACATCGTCAACACCTGGACACAAATGTCTCGTACATTTAGTATATGTCTCACATGAGAACACGTTTGTCTCTCAGCAGCCGTCCTCCAACAGCCCAGAGCTCCTCCCCATCACACCTGTGTCCTCCCTCACAGCACACCTGAGAACCTGCTGTTCTGTCCACTTACAGTCGTCCTAAAGGATCCTCAGTATGTCCCTTGGAGCTGATCACAGAGCTGCTGAGACACACCTGAGATAGGGGAGGGGGCTAGATCGACCTGTTGCCATGGATGACATTATGTTTCATGAACACACTTCCTCAGGTGACAGGTGTGTGACAGGTGTGTGTCAGTGAGCAGGGAATGTTTAGCATTTTGCCTGAAAATGACTCAAACTAATATTCATTATTTCTGCCAACATGTAACCCCAACAACAGGTCACCATAACCCTAACTCACCTGTTGTTCAAGTTGTTCCAGTTTCTGGATCAGGTGAGTCGCTGTGAGGAAACTCTTTGATCCATACCTGTGTGTTTTTATGTTTTTAGAGCCGAAGCTTTCGTCTATAATCAATGAGTCGATCGGGAGAAATAATGATTATTAGTCATTTTCAGGCAAAGTACTAAACATTCCCTGGTCACTGACACACACCTGTCGCACACCTGCCACTGTGCATTAACACAGCTAGAGACCCCCACTGTCACTGACCCCCTCCCCTCCTCCTCCCCAGTCATTTTGCACAGTGCCATATTTGTATTGTATATGTTTATAGTATTCTAGTATAATATATATAGTAACATTTCTTCACATTTTATTGTAAATATTTTGTTATTGTTAGATGTATCTCTTTATATTGAAGATATCTGACCTGTCTTATGTTTGTTTACATTTCTTCTTTTCTTTATTGTCACATCAAACCATCACAGCTGATTCCTCCTGTGATGAAAACCTACTGGGCAACAAACCGGATCCTGGCTGTGATTCTGGGACAAAGGGAAACATCAAAACTCCAGTTTTCGATCGTCTGTGCAGGATATTTCAAAATCACTAAGTCACATGATCTGTGACGTCAGAGGTCTCCGGATAAACCACAGACTATGAACAGATGAACGAGCTGTGATTTACTCCGTGTTGTTGTTGGGAGTGAAACTGATCAAGTGAATCTGACAGTCTGTATCATCGCGTCTGCGTGTTCTGCGTCTCTGATGTCACTGCCTTTATGTCACAGTTTCCTGTGACGTCACTAGGAGACGTCTTAAGTTACGCACTGAAGCTAACCGTTAGCATAGCGACCACTTCCCGTTGTGCCACAGCTCTCTGGTCAGACGTAGCTCGCTGCTAAGCTAACACAGCTCTGTGCTAACCTCACATGCTAACAGCCTGCAGCTTGTTAGCTAACAAGGCGCCTGACGGTGGTCTTTTCCCGCTCCGCAGCTGTTGCGTCACTTCCGGCGCCGATGCCGTTTGTTTACGTGAAAAACAAACTTAAAAATAAAGTTTAAAGTCGGAAAAACCGCGTTACCTTCAGACCTGTTGATCCGAGCAGGGCGCAGCCATGTTGAGCAACAAGAAACCCCGCCCCCTGTGGTAACCTGACAACTTCACCTGTCAATCAACGCCAGGACGCGTTCAGGAAGCCAAGGGACGGTGGGAAAAACGGCTCTCAACTGAAAAAAGAGTTGTTTATTCATGTATCGATAATTGATAGAGAAGCATTTACCGTGTGCGACGTTGTAGATGGATTACAATGTAAATCCATTTTTTATCTTTTCTTTATATTAATTTTGGAGACATTTAGTTTTATTCTATCGTTTCTTGAACAATATGCTCATTTATTTTTTACATATTTTTTCATTTATTGGATCAAGCAGTGATCATTGATCATACTAATACAATAAAATAAATGAATAAATAAATATAAACTATTAAAGTGTATTTCTGCCAAGAAACGAGAAAATGAGTGAAACATGAGGACAGGCAAAAAGACAAAGATTTGAAAGTCCTTCATTGATCTGTGGTGGTTGGATGATGGCAGATTTGTAGTTAGTGTGTGTGTGTGTGTTGTTCAGTGTGTGTGAGAGCAGCAGCAGCTGTGTGTTCTCAGGCTCATGATAAAAACTTATTGAGCAACTTTCACCTTCAACCTTCAGTTCAATTCAAAACAGAAGAAAATAAAAGTGGAGCAGGGCAGCAGGGAACTATCACACGTCTGACATGTGAAATTAGACAAAATAAGATCAAACTTTATTGATCCAGGTGTTTGACAGCCTGGTGGGAGGAGTCTGTGAACACCTTCAGATGTTCTGTAAGGTGTCGCTCTGGGTTTTGGCTCGTCCACTCAAGGACAGTCAGAGACCTGAAGCTTCAGGTCAGAGTGGATCTGACAGATGATCCATGAGTCAGTGTGTGTTTGGTTCTGACCGGTCTCCTCGTCCCTGCTGTTAAAGAACATGGTAACAAAGTGTTTCACAGAACAAGATAAAGTCCAGATGAAACCCACAGAAGTCAGAGCTGACAGAACAGAGTGAAGTGATAGACCAGGTGCAGAGGGACACACGTTCAAACAAACAGGAGGCAAAGTGTCTGAAGACTTTTGTCAATCAGAGGTTTCAGTTTTTGATTTTTAGCAAATTTGTAAAAAGTTGTAAAAACATGTTTTCACTTTGTCATTATGAGTCTGTGGAGACTGAGCACAGTAAAGTGAACGGGTCTGAATGTGTCCTCCTGTTGAGTCCAGGTCTGAACGGGGGGGGGGGGGGGGGGGGG
>NW_019525521.1:1200610-1205395 GCF_002814215.2 Seriola lalandi dorsalis | reverse complement strand
GGGGGGGGTCCAGCAGCAGACCTGTTGTTGGAGATAAGAGGTTTTCACTGGAGTATAAGTAGCAGCAGGCGTACAGTGTGTGAAGCAGACAGGTGAACAGGTGAACAGGTGATGATGCTGCTGGTGCTGGTTCTGTTCGGCGTCTGGCTGAACTCGTCCTCGGCCGCGAAGGTGAGAAACGATCTCGTCCACTTCCTGTTGTGTTTGTTGTGTCACTGTTGAGATGTCAGAGGTCACACCCATCAGAACGCGTTCGGTCTCAGACGTTTTATCTGCATTTTTTTAAACGTAAAAATGACATCATTATAACAAGTGGCTGTGGCAGAATATGTGACTGGCTCAGGTGAAGGTGAACTCGGTCCGATCTGGACTCTGGTGTTCGGTCGGTCGGAGGCTCACACACAGCTGATGATATAACTCATCATTCACTTACAAACTACAGAACAGAAAAACACACAGTGTCAGTATCACCTGCAGTTATACCTCCACTACCTTAAACCGTCAGTTTCCCTGTGGAAGTTCTGCATAGCCGCCGCTAAGCTAACTAGCACCAAGGAGAGGTCACGCTAATGCTAATCGTTAAGCTAGCATGAGCTTTTTAATGACATTTTTAACGACTCAGGTTCCCGCCCTGCTCTCTGTGGTCAGTTTACGGCTCCTCACTAACTAGGATCTGAAGGGTTAATTAATGTCAGTGTCCTCCTAATGTTGCCTTCAGTGTCTCTCTGTAAATCACAGTTATCCTCAGAGATACCTGTTTGTATATATACCACCTAAATGTTGTGTATGTACTATATGTGTGTGTGTGTGTGTGAGTGTGTGTGAGTGTGTGTGTCTGTGTGTGTGTGTGTGTGTGTGTGTGTGTGTGTGTGTGTGTGTAGCTGGGGGTGGTGCAGACGGAGGGGGGGCAGGTGGAGGGGAAGAGCCACAGGATGGGATTCTTCAGGACCGTCGACGTCTTTAAAGGAATCCCCTTCGCTGACGTCCCCGGAAAGTTCGAGAAGCCAAAACCTCATCCTGGATGGAGCGGTAACTCACACAAACACAGCGCACACTTCATCCATTCATCCAGCCTGTAACCATGACAACTACCAATCCCAGAACTCTCTGTTACTATCATCCAATCAGCCTCTGTTGCTGTGAAGTTAGAGGTCAACTTTTAACCTTTGGATCAACTCAGCAGCTGTGGAGTTTGGTTCAGGATATGAATGGAGTTGTCTCCATAGCAACAGCCTCTGGGGCTCATGGGTACTGTAGTGTTTTAAGAAAAACTCAACAGAGCTGATAGGTGTGGTTCCTTTAACTCTTCATCTAGCTTCAGTCAGAGCTCAAAACACAGAACCTCCGCTTTCCAGAGCTTTCGACTGCATCTCACTGTCTTCATCAGCAACCTCATGAGATGGAGCTCCACAAAGTGAGTAAGTGGACCTTTGAGCTTATACAACTTTAATATCAGTGTGAACATCAGAACAACCTCAGACAACACTGATCACTCTGTGGCAGGAAGCTATGACGCTGAGAGAGACATCTGGATTAGATAGATAGACACTTTATTTATCCCCGAGGGGAAATTCATGTGTCCATTAGCTCATTGTTGATGATAATAATAATATTAATAATAAAAACAGTTAAAAATAAAATAACAGTAATAATTAGATGAGTCCACTTCCTCTGGCTGAGCTGTTGTAAAGGCTGGTGGCAGTGGGAACAAAGGATCTCCTGAACCTCTCTGTTCTGCAGTGAGACGTTTGCTGCAGCTGCAGCTGCTTCTCTGTCCTGCCAGAATGTTGTGGAGAGGATGTTGGTATTGTCTAAGATGGCCTCCATCTTACATTGCATGAGTCCTGCAGCACAGTCCCAGCCTCTTTGACCAGCTTTTCCAGTCTCCTTGTGTTGGGGTCTGACATGCTGCTGCCCCAGCAGACTGTAGCATAAACGAGTACACTGGCCACCACTGACTGATAAATGGATTATGGGTAGTCTGCATGTTCAATACAGCGAGGGGCGGTCATGACTGTAAGTCAGGTACATGTGTTCTTCTCTGCAGGTGACCCTCAGGGTCACATGACCCTGACTGACTCGTGTACCTGTGTGGACGCATTAGAAACTGAGCGTGAAACAGTGACTTCCTGTCACAGTGTCTATTGTGTCTGTTGTTTCCAGGAATCCTGAAGGCCACAAAGTATCGGGATCGCTGCCTTCAGGTGACGCTGCTGCAGACAAAAACCCAGGGCAGCGAGGACTGTCTCTACCTGAACATCTTTGTTCCACAGGGACGATCATGTAGGTCACACACACACACACACACACACACACACACACACACACACACACACACACACACTTGATGTCTTCTTACAAGCTTTTATTGTGAAAGTCTGCAGCTCGCTGTGGGGCTGAAGGATTTTTACCAACGTTGAACCTGTGATTATTTTCTACATGTTTACTTTCAACAGGAAATCAATCTGTCCTTTCATAATAAATCAGTTTGTGAGTCATTGAAATGTTTTCACTTCAGCTCACAAACTTGATATTAATCAATAATATTCAGATATAATCATGATTTCACTGTGTTTTAAAAAGTTCAGTCGACCCATGGAATTATGGGTAATTTATGTTTTTGACTGACGGGAATTTTCAGCTCTTTTAAAATTTTTAAATAAAACTGATTAATGAACCTGGGTCACTGCTGAATTATTTTATTATTATAATTATTTTATCATTATTATTATTGTTTATTATTTATATCTATATTTTTCTCTCTGTCTCCAGTGTCCACCAACCTCCCAGTGATGGTGTACCTGTTCGGCGGCGCCTTCCTGTTGGGGGCGTCTAACGACGTGGCGATCCTCGGGGACTCTCTGTACGATGGGAAGGAGATGGCCGACAGAGGCGGGGTCATCGTCGTCACGGTGAACTACCGAGTCGGTACCCTGGGTTTCCTCAGCACCGGAGACGCCCGACTGCCAGGTCTGAACAAAACAACAACAATAATAACAGCCATCCACTCATCCAGTACAACCCCACTGAAAGACCTCAACAAGACCACAAACAAACAAACAAACAAACAAACAAACAAACAAACAAACAAACAAACAAACAAACAAACAGACAGACAGACAGACAGACAGACAGACAGATGGGTCATTTCACATCTCATTTTCTCCAGCTTGATGCGGTTCAGTACCTCTATGATCCAGTCTTCTTCTTCTTCTTCTTCTTCTTCTTCTTCTTCTGCTTCTTCTTTGCTTCCATTTCATAACAACAAGGTGTGTACCCAGCAGGGTACGTATGGTTTAACATATGTTAGTCCTGGACTCTGAGATCTGGGACAGAACTGGTGTAAAAGGTCCAGAGCAGGTTAAAAGGTCAGCAGGTGAACAGGTGAGTCTAGTGTAATGGACTCTGACGGTCCTCAGGTCGAGCGTTGACATTAGCAGCACGTCATGGTCACATTCATGGTGAGTGAACTTGGTGTCCACATATTTCTGACCTGGCTGACATTAGTTAGCTCTGGTTGACTGAGTTGTGAGTTGTACATGATGGTGAGTTAAATCCTCTGGGCTCAGAGTCAGACTGGGATTGAACTGGTGTGTTTTGGTGCCTGCTGGTGATTTCCCAGCATGCCTGTTATCAGAGGCGTGTGTTCGGTGTGTGTGTTGTGTTATCAGTATGTTAGCAGATAAACTGGCTGTTAGCTCAGCTGCTAAAAGCTCCTCAGATGTGACGAGCTGGACAGAATCCACTCATCTGGATCTCAATCTGTTTCCACTTGTTTGACTCAGTTTAATATTGTGGTGACGGACGCTGAGGACTACAGGTGTGGTTCAGGTGTCAGCTGGGAGGAGCTTCAGGTCGTTGTAGATCGTTACTTCATGACCACAACATCAAAATCTCTTGGACCTGGAACAGCGCGTCATCCACAGACCAAGCAATCTGAAGAGTCTGTTGTTGTGTTCATCATGTTTCCTTCAAAATAAAACATTTCGTCAGCTGCTGTTTACGCAGCATTCTAATGCTGAGACTCGGATCATATACAGCAGTCAGTACATGTACTACAGTGTGTACTAAACCGCAGCCTGTGCCGACGACATCATGTTCTTCTTCCTCAGCCACCATTCCCACAAGTTCGAAAATACACTGGTAGTTCCCCACTATGTAGCCAAGATGGCGGCTGTTGAGGGTGAGTGTCTATCGTTCTCACAGTGCTGTACCTGTCAGTGTGGACACACTCACTGTGAGTCTGGAAGCACGAGACTTGAGACACATCAGTCTGTCTTCACCGCCAGTGTCCATAAACTGGTGGTGTCCTGTCCCCGGAGGTGTCTTAAAGAAGAGACTGAAACTGCGACTTGTGGATTCAAATGAGTTTCAACTGAACAGACCAGAACAACTCCAGTATTTATTACATCACACTTAGAGAACAGTTTCCACTACAGTCTCTCGAGGGACTGTGTGAGGCCATCTGTACTTCCTGTTATCGCACAATTTGCACACAGTGATCCTCATATGACCTCCTGTTCCCACACAGTTGCACGTTGGTACATTAACTATATTATAGTGGCTGTGGCTCCTCCCATTTAAACAGAGTTGTTCTCCCAGTGAGGAGAAAACACAACCAACAAACCGACCAACCGACCAAATGACCAACCAACCAACCAACCAACCAACCAAACAATCAACCGACCAACCAAACAACCAACCAACAAACCAACCAACCAACCAACCAACCAACCAACCAAATGACCAACTAACCAACCAACCAAACGACCAACCAAACGACCA
>NW_019525521.1:1184260-1200213 GCF_002814215.2 Seriola lalandi dorsalis | reverse complement strand
GTGAGGCCATCTGTACTTCCTGTTATCGCACAATTTGCACACAGTGATCCTCATATGACCTCCTGTTCCCACACAGTTGCACGTTGGTACATTAACTATATTATAGTGGCTGTGGCTCCTCCCATTTAAACAGAGTTGTTCTCCCAGTGAGGAGAAAACACAACCAACAAACCGACCAATGACCAACTAACCAACCAACCAAACGACCAACCAAACGACCAACCAACCAACCAACCAAACGACCAACCAAAAGACCAACCAAACGACCAACCAAACGACCAACCAACCAAATGACCAACCAACCAACCGACCAACCAACCAACCGACCAAACAACCAACCAACCGACCAACCGACCAACCGACCAACCAAACAACCAAACAACCAACCAACAAACCGACCAACCAACCAACCAAACAACCAACCAACCAACCAACCAACCAACCAACCAACCGACAAACCAAATGACCAACCAACCAACCAAACGACCAATCAATCAACCAACCAACCAACCAACCGACCAACCAAACAACCAACCAACCAACCAACCGACCAACCAACAAACCAAATGACCAACCAACCAACCAAACGACCAATCAATCAACCAACCAACCACGTCAGACTTTATCTCAGGCTAAGACAGGAAACAGTGATCAGGTGACTCCTGCTGCTTCTCAGGTAACTATGGACTGTGGGATCAGCACGCTGCCATCTCCTGGGTCCGCAGGAACATCGAGGTGTTCGGAGGAAACCCTGACAACATCACCATCTTTGGCCAATCAGCTGGAGCCGCCAGTGTCAGCTTCCAGGTCAGAGGTTAAAGACATCTGTGAGCGTTCACCTGAGCTGCCGTCACTGACGCTCAGTGAAGAATTAAAGCTAAAACTAAGACAAACACACAAGAGTCATAGAGAAGCTAAAGGCTAAAGGCTAAACTATGAAACCTGACATTTGACATTTGAAAGTGCTTTTTTAATTTACAAAATTAAAAGTAAAAACAATTGACTCATTAAGATTTACTAAATCATTCAGGCATTACGCTTAAATTATGTAGCACACATGGACGAGAGTTTATTCCTGGAAAAGAATAACAAAGATTTAATGTTAGAAATGACACAGATACTTATTGTAGGTAAAATTTATGCATTTTTCTGTCAAAATTTTGAAATCAAATTCAAAATTGTAAGATTTACGAAGTCAAACTGTGTCATTCCTGAAATTAAATCTATGTTAAAATCAGTTTCCTGGTGTCAGTGGATGGAAAGGCAAATAATTCTGACTTTTTATGTCCAAATCTCGACTTTGTAAATCAAAGTTATGTTTTAGTAAATCTCTCTCTCTCTCTCTGTCTCTCTCTGTCTGTCTCTCTCTGTCTGTCTCTCTCTGTCTCTCTGTCTGTCTCTGTCTGTCTCTCTCTCTCTCTCTGTCTCTCTCTCTCCCTCTCTCTGTCTGTCTCTCTCTGTCTGTCTCTCTCTGTCTCTCTGTCTGTCTCTGTCTGTCTCTCTCTCTCTCTCTGTCTCTCTCTCTCCCTCTCTCTGTCTGTCTCTCTGTCTCTGTCTGTCTCTCTCTCTGTCTCTGTCTGTCTCTCTGTCTCTGTCTGTCTCTCTGTCTCTGTCTGTCTCTCTGTCTGTCTCTCTCTGTCTGTCTCTCTGTCTCTGTCTGTCTCTCTGTCTGTCTCTCTCTGTCTGTCTCTCTGTCTGTCTCTGTCTCTCTCTCTCTCAGATGCTGTCTCCCCACAGTAAAGGCTTGTTCCGCAGAGCGATCACTCAGTGTGGTGTGGCTCTCAGTCCCTGGGCTCTACAGACCAAACCCATGGCTCTGACCAAGAAGGTCCACACACACACACACACACACACACACACACACACACACACACACACACACACACACACACACACACTGCATCAAACGTTACCTCTGACGTTTCATAAAATACAGCTCGGTTATTGATTCTGTTCATTGATCTTCGTCACGTATGGAGTAAAAATACATGTGTGTGTCATGGAGTAAAATTCTTCATGAATGATCTCGTTGATCTTGTCGATGGACTGTAGACGACTGACGTGGACCGGGTTTGTTTCTGCAGATCGCCCGTAAGGTCGGCTGCTGGAGAAGTAACCAGGACGAGATGTTAACGTGTCTGAAGATGAGCGACCCGGTCGGTCTCACCATGGCGGGAAAAATCGACGTGCTGCTTATTCTTGGAAAAGGTCCATCTGCACATCTGCATTGACTGACACACAAGTCGTAACGTAAAGCAGCTGCTCAGCTCAGAATTTAGACCTAAAACAAACAGACAGGAACGGTGTGTTTCAAATGTTGGCTGTTGATTCTCAGTGGGATCAGCATTAACAATCAGCAACAGTTTAATACGGAAGAAAACTTCCCAAGTACATGGAAAACAAAAAACTAAAAAATACATATATATATATATATATATATATATATATATAATAACACTTCACTTTCAGAAGGTGAAATCCAGATAACAAGGTTGACAAATAGCAACAAGATGTAAAATACAATTAAATGAAAGACAGACCAGTCAGGTGGACAACCCAAAAACAAAATGGCTGCCGCTGTAACTGTCACCGGTGCGGAGGTATAAAAACTATATGGAGTATATGGAGAGTGAGCAGGAAAAGCTAAGAAAGGTGACCAGAGAGATCTCAACCACTTGCTTTCGTAAGAGTAGAGACATTGAAACTGGAGTCAAACTGTGTCTGTGTGTCCGTCCTCTCGGTAGGTGTGGTCATGGATCTCCTTGAACTCGCTCCGGTGGTTGATGGTGATTTTATTCCAGATGAACCCAGCCGGCTGTTCCACAACGCCGCTCAGTTTGATTACATGGCCGGAGTCAACAGCATGGATGGACACATTTTTGCCGGAGTCGACGTTCCTTCAATCAACAACAAAACTTCCACCACCCCTGTGTGAGTACAGAAGCACCACGGCACTATCAGCCTGCTTTGGAGACTTTTATTTTGAAGTAAAAATCTGCCTAGGACCAGAAGAACCAGGCTCAAAGAGACTTCACAATAAAAGATGAACCGAGATAATTACAGTTTAAACAATGTCAAATTTTCATGTCATCATAGATACAGATTTAACATCATGCAATGCACAATAAGTAGAGAATATAATATTTTAGCCCGTGATTCCTCTGCCATAATTCATGTGGAGTCCAACAAGGCTCGACTCAAGAGCTGTGTCCCAATTCAGGAGCCGCATCCTTCGGAGGATTACTTCACAGCAGCGCGAATAGACTGTCCCATTTCAGAGGCTCCTTCAAATGTGACCGACAAACACGACCTTCTTTTCCTGGGCAACCAAGGATCCAATGTGGGGACCGACTACAAAGGGCCACACCTTCGGAGACCACGTCCTCCGAAGGATGTGGCCCCTGAATTGGGACATAACTAAGGCCCACTTCTTGATAGTCTTTATGTGTTACTGTATACTGAAGTCAATATTAAGTTTCGTCAATATGCAGATGACACCTCACTCTATGCAGCTTGATCCTGATGATTCCAGCTGTGACGTCACTGTGTGGACAACTCAAATGTTTGTTCAACTGAATCAAAAAAAGTTGAGATTGTAGTTTCTGCTCCAATGAAGCAAAGAGAGGAGCTGTGAAGACTTTCTGGTTGATCTCCTGTCTTCTCCTCAGGAAGCATGTGAAGGGTCTGCTGGCCGGTCTGACTAAAGAGAAGGGGAACGCTGCCGTCGACTCGGCCTACGACGCTTACACGTCTAACTGGGGGTCGTTTCCGGAGCAGGCGGTGGTGAAGAAGACGGTGGCCGACATTGAGACAGACTTCCTGTTCCTGGTCCCGACTCAGATCGCCCTCCAACACCATGCCAACAATACCAGGTCAGATCTGATTGGTGGAAGATCCAGGTGGAAAGATGGTGGTGGTCAGAGTGTGTTTTTGTTTTGAATGTGAGAAAAGAAGCTGAAACATCACTGTTTAATCCCAGAGTGGTAAATTATACTTCATTGTATTAGACTGAACTTTATTAGCACTGCCCACAGTAAATATCAGGACAACAAAAAGCGATAGCTTGTTAAAAACACTGACAACCTCTGCTGTTCTATGGAGTCACATGACTAGCTAGCACATTAGCCAACACTGTAATCAGAAGATAGTTTGGTCTGGACCACAGTCATTGCTCTGTGCCACAAGTGCTTTATAGAAACATGGAGAAAGTTTCATGTTTTAATCACAAAATAAAGCACAACAAAACAAACATGGTGAATTCTGAGGCTCCTGGTTCTAGACCTGAGTTTGAACCTTTGTCCAGTTCATATTTAAAAACCAGAATTCACCTGTGGTTTTCCTGTTGTTTGTCCCTCAGTGGAGCCCGTACCTACTCCTACCTGTTCAACATGAAGACTCGTATCCCAGGGTTCCCTCGCTGGGTGGAGGCGGAGCACGCCGAGGACCTGCAGTACCTGTTTGGTAAACCCTTCACCACCCCACTGGTCTACTTCCCCCGACACCGAGACCTGTCCCGGTACATGATCGCATACTGGACCAACTTCGCCAGGACCGGGTAAATGCCCAGCATGCACTGCACACACACACACACACACACACACACACACACACACACACACACACACAGGTCAACACACCTGGCTACCTGTGACTGCTCTGTCCTGGTCTTTACTTCTCCACTGATCCAAACAAGACTTCTCCTCAGTTTGGTTATGAAGGAGTGTCTTTGTCCTCTGCAGGCAGTCTGAACCGGTCTGAACCGGTCTGAACCGGTCTGAACCGGTCTGAACCGGTCTGAACTAGTCTCTTCTGAAGTAGTCTGATCTGATCTCAACTAGTCTGAACTACTGTCAAGTAGTTTGAACCTGGTCCCAGCTCTGTCTCTCCTCTTCCTGTCCAGTGATCCCAATAGCGGCGACAGCAGAGTCCCAGTTCCCTGGCCCCCCTTCACCAGACACCACCGACCCTACCTGAACATCAACCACAAGATCAACAAGTCCTCCATCAGGTACCTGAGTTCTACTGTGTTCTATAGCTGCCTGCTGTACTGTGCTATACTCAACCATTCTCCTGTTTCTACTGTGACTTGACTCATCTGGTCTCTTCAGCTACGACCTGAGATCACAGTACGTCAGCTACTGGGCCCAGACCTACAGCAGCCTGCCGTCAATAAAGAGAGAAGAAGAGGACGAGCCGGAGATCTGAGCGCTGCTGTTTATTTTGAACACTGTTAATTACAAACCACTGGAATTGTTTATAACTGTGTGAAGAATTATTAACGATGAAAGAAAATGAGGATTACAATGAATAAACACAAATAAAAGAGATAAACCATCAGCCAGGACTGAGGCTCAGAGCCTCCTCTCTTCTGATTGGCTCACCGACCTGTTGTTACTAGAGCTGCAGAGAGGAGCTGAGAGAGGAGATGTGAAACTACACTGAGATGTTTTTATATCTTCTTATAGATCAACACTTCAAAATAAAACACAGGAGAAGAGGAAAAAATAACAATAAAGTTACAATACACACTAATGACAATAAACCACAAGGGTAAAATATGGGACCTTTAAATAATTTAATTAACCAATCAGCATTAGCCTGAGGAGGAAACACGCTGCTTGAATGCAGGTACAGCAGGTGTGACTGTGTGATCTTCTCTTAATAAACCAAGCTGAACTCTGAACTCTGGCTTTTATTTCTGAGTAACGTCATCATCTTCAGGCCAAAATCAATCAATTGATCAGTGAGTTCAGCTCAGTTTGTAGCTGAGGTGGAAAGTAACTAAGTACATTTACTCCAGTGCTCAGCACAGTGTAAAGGAACTTGTGTTTAACTTAATGATTCCCTTCTTACTGGTCTTCATTCATGACGGCTGGAG
The DNA here is from genome assembly GCF_002814215.2 of Seriola lalandi dorsalis. Classification (NCBI taxonomy): domain Eukaryota; kingdom Metazoa; phylum Chordata; class Actinopteri; order Carangiformes; family Carangidae; genus Seriola; species Seriola lalandi. The sequence continues at coordinate 1,194,335 of NW_019525521.1, read as the reverse complement.
TTACTGGTTTCTGGAGTTCGGCTGCTGCTGGATTTTTGAGGAGCTGTAACAACATTTTAGAGACAAACTTTTTTGATAATGATCCTGAAATGTTTTTCTGAAAGAATAGTGAATGAGATCTGTGGTGCTGGGACATTATCAACTCGTCATGGTGCATCAGCGTGTATTTACTGTCAGCAGTACGTTGCCATGGAGTCAGTGAGTTAACTGTCAGCTGCAACTGGAGCGCAGTATTTTATACTTATTTCCATTCAAACTATCTCATAACCAGCAGCTGATTCAGCTGTGATCAGCTGAATCAGCTGTGATCAGCTGAATCAGCTGTGATCAGCGGTGATCAGCGGTGATCAGCGGTGATCAGCGGTGATCAGCTGTGATCAGCTGTGATCAGCTGTGATCAGGTGATCAGCGGTGATCAGCGGTGATCAGCTGTGATCAGCTGTGATCAGCGGTGATCAGCTGTGATCAGCGGTGATCAGCGGTGATCAGCTGTGATCAGCTGTGATCAGCGGTGATCAGCTGTGATCAGGTGATCAGCTGTGATCAGCTGTGATCAGCTGTGATCAGCGGTGATCAGCTGTGATCAGCTGTGATCAGCGCTGATCAGCTGTGATCAGTGTGTGTGTGTGTGTCTGAAAACAGAAACAGGTGGAGTATCAAAGTAAAAGTCTCATGTCACAATAATGTAAATCATACGACTGGATTGTGATTATTGATGTTTTAATGTGTCAACAACTTTCATGTTGCAGCTGCTGAAGATGAGACTCATTTTAAGGACTTAGATGGAGCTGATCTCACCTGTAATAAAACATCAGGATTCAACAAACAAAACACAACAACCAGCTTTTAGCAACAATGATGGAGACACAATAACTTTAGGAATGAAATACAAATCTGGACTTTTATCTATGTGAGCTTATAAAACTCAGCTGTGACTCCATCACCAGTAAAGACAGAGTCCAGCATAGAGAGGCTGAGTGAATGTGGTCTGGACTCTGTGGAGGAGAGTCATGGTTTCAGAGACGCTGTAGAAGGACAGAACACCTGCTGTGTGATCCAGGTACACTCCTACTCTGGAGGACCGAGGACCTGAGACTGGAGTTCTGATGCTGTTGAACCTAAATGATGAACTGTCTTGAAAACAATCTAACGACCAAGATTTGTCATTGTTTCCAAAATAACTTTCCCTCCCTGCTCTGCTGATATTCTTGTATGAGACTGATACAGAAACTCCTCCTCCTCTCCTCTCCACCTCCCAGTAACAACGTCCAGTCAGACTCTCTCTACTCAGGACCTGAGGACATAAAGTGAATCTGTCTGGATGACGAGGATAAGACTGTTGTTGTCTCATTACTGTTGCTTTTCTGTTTCCCTCAGATAATAACAGCCATGTGTTTGCTGTGTTTGGATCCAGTGTGATTTCCTGTGAATATTTTAAGAAGTCAGCTCTGGTCTTGGGCTCTGGTTGTGACAGTGAAACATCCACTTCAGTCAGTGTCAGTGAGACGTTTGTCCATGTCTCTGTCAGAACGTCCTGTAGTTTCTCTCTGAGCTGTGACACAGCTGCTGTCACGTCCTCAAAGTATCTCAGAGGACGGACATCGATGGCGGATGAGTCTGTAGAGTCGCTGAGTCGTGACAGTGAGGGGTAGTTGCGTAGAAAGTGGCTGTGATCCTCTGTGTGTGAGAGCTGCTTCAGCTCAGCGTCTTTCCTCTTCAGCTCAGCGATCTCCTGCTGCAGCTTCTCCTGAAGCTCTTTGACTCGACCGGCTTCAGTTTCCTGCTGGGATCTGATCTGCTGCTTCACATCAGAGCGTCTTTTCTCCATGAGACGGATCAGCTCGGTGAAGGTCTTCTCACTGTCCTCCACCGCTTCATCAGCAGAGCCGTCGATAGCCTCCACCTCCTGTCGAAGCAGCTTCACATCTTTCTCTCTGTCCTGGATTCTCTGCTGGATCTGTTGCCGACTCAGCTGGAGCTCTCTCTGCCTCTCAGTCCTTTCTGCTGCAGCTGAGACTGTGTCGTGGCCTTTATGTTCCTCCACAGAGCAGAGATAACAGATACACTGCTGATCGGTGCGGCAGAACATCTTCATCACCTCATCGTGACGAAAGCAGATGTTCTCCTGGAGCTTCTCGGAGGGCTCCACCAGCTTGTGTTTCTTTAATGGAGCTGCTTCATAATGAGGCTGCAGGTGATTCTCACAGTAAGAGACCAGACAAACCAGACAGGATTTAACAGCTTTCAGTTTCCTCCCAGTGCAGACATCACAGGCCACGTCTTCAGGTCCAGCATAGCAGTGATCAGCAGCAGCAGCTTGGAGTCCAGTCTTCTTCAGCTGCTCCACTAAAGCTGCTAACATGGTGTTTTTCACCAGGACAGGCCTCGGTGTGAAGGTCTGCCTACACTGAGGGCAGCTGTGGATTCTCTTCTCATCCTCTCCATCCCAGAAGCTTTTAATACAGTTCATGCAGTAGCTGTGTCCACAGGGAAGAGCCACCGGATCCTTCAGTAGATCCAGACAGATGGAACAAGAGAAGGTCTCCCGGTCCAGCTGATCTCCTTTCTGCGCCATTTCAGCTCTCGGTGACAACGAGTGTCTGAGTTTCACTTCCTCAGAACTGAAACTAGTTTGAGCTCTGATCTCAACAACATGTGTCTCTGCAGTGAACGGGGCCTGTCAGCTCTCGCACTTCACCACATGTTGGTTCCACCCATCTTCAAACTGTAGATCTGAAGGGAGGGAACAAGGAAACACATGAACAGAGTGGAGCTGGCTGTGTTTGAGAGCAGGAAGAAGAGGGAGGGGCATCAGGCTTGGACTCAGTCCAGGAAGTGGTTTGACACTGTGTGTTTAACCCTCGGTCCGACATAAAGCTCAGAACACGACCAATAAAGACGCAGCTCTCCGGACGGACTCGCCACACACAGATAACAACAGCACAGAGTCACAATCAGTGTGTAGAGAACTGATCCCTCTGATGCAGGCATCCGCCTCGCTGCTGTTTGTTCATGTGTCATGTGACCAACACATATATTGATCCAGCTCGAGACAAGACGAGCTTCAGTTGTATTTGGAGATTAATCTGGTTTCAGCTATTAGTTCCATTAGTTCATTGTTTTTACTCTTTATTGAAGTCAAAGACGTGGTAACACAGAGGGGAAGTACGGTGCCTTTACACTGTAAAAAAAATCCTAATTTACAGAAAATAACTCTAAGTAACAGTAATTTTGTTTTTTAAAAATTGTGAACAAACGTCTGTAAAATGACAGAAATGATGTGAATTAACAGCCAAACTTCTCTATTAATCATCATGCCAATAATAATGAATCACATTTATTTCACATTTCTGTAAAGACAAATTACTGTTTTATTTAAACAGTATTTTTCTGCTTTCTTAAATTACAAACAAATCTGTGTAAAATGACAGTAATTATCTGTAATTAAAAATGTAGCTTGTTATTATAAAGGTTAATGTTCATAATAACAATATAAAGATTCTCTGTAATTTCAGGGTAAATCTTATTAGTTTTACATTTATGTGACTTCTACATTCGAACTTTGTGATTCTGGATGAAATGAAACTGTTTTTCATCACATCAAAGGAGGAGTGTGTGTGTGTGTGTGTGTGTGTGTGTGGTGTGTGTGTGTGTGTGTGCGTGTTGAAGTATGACGCAGCAAGAATTAATTTGCATTTCTTCAGTATATTGTATTTTATGAGATAGAGAAGTTGAAGTTTGAGATGATTTAATCTGTTTTACACAGTATTTTTTACTTTGTCTTCAAAACAAAAGGTTTCCTTTACAATATTAAGCTTGTGTTTATATTTCATCGATTGACACTTAATTTTTTAGGATATGTTACTTTAATTTTACGGTTTTTGTTTGCCAGTCATTTGACAGTTTTTTTTTTACATTTCTTTTTTAGAGTGTGAACCTGCTCTGGTCAAATCCTGATTCTATAACTGCGACGTCGTCTGACAAACTCACCAAACACACAAACTAAAGACAAAGACTTCAGCTGGATCCACTGTAACATGATGATTTATAGAGAAACATAGAAGATATCTTTCTTATTCAGTCTCTAACACAGAGCACAGCCTCCGTCTGGATCCACAACAGCTCAGTCTTTATTTACTCTAACAACGTAACAGACTTTTATCCGAGGCAGAGCTTTAACTCTCATCAGGCACAGTCAGTATGTACCAGTCCTACATGGACGACAGGTGCTGTTTCCATCGGTGATCAGAAATCTGACTGGATCACTACCACGTTTGGAGTCCCCCATGTGTTGGGCCACTCTTGTTCCACCTGCTCCCTCTAGGTCAAATCATACATCACAATACCGTTACTTATCCCAGCTACGTAGATGACACGAATCACTTTCAAAACTTCAAGCGGGTAAATGGATGCAATTAAATTTCATTCAATTAAATAAAGACAAGACAGAAATCATTCTATTTGGCGGAAAGAATGAAAGTTGTTGTTACTCCTGGTGCAGGCTGGGTAACCATAAACACAGGATAGACTGTAATGCAACACAGTTCAGTGGTTTAATAAACTAGAATCACCTCTTCACGGTCGTATCCCTCCGCCACTCAGACTAGATCGAGGTTACATCCCTGTTTATCCAGAGTCATAGAAAATATGAACCCTCTTTGTGAAGTGTTGTCATAATTGCTGTGAGAAGTCTTGCGTAATGGCTAAAAGGTGTTTTGTGACTCACTGACAAAATCTAATCACTTCATCCTCGAGTCCAAGTGAATGTTTGTGTTACAGAGATATCATGTCCACGTGAATTGGATGGACAGACAACCCAAAAACCATATACCTCTGGTCCCGGCTGTCGCTGGCACAGAGGCAGAAGAAGAGGAATGTGTGCAGGAAGGTCAGCCAATCCAAACACACACAAATTCCCATAAACCAGAGGCAAGAATCCAAAATCCACAGAAAGCAGGAGAAAGGGTCAAAATCCAAGCAAACGCAAAGATCCTAGAAAAGAAGCAGATGCAGTAACTGAACAACATGTGATCTGTTGACAACCGAGAAGGGGAAGACATCGACACACAGCAGACTAATTAACTAACGAGACACAGGTGACACAGAAAACAGTAAGTAGAACTACACAACATACACACAAGGTCAGTCATTTTCAAAATAATACTCTTTATTAAAAAATTAGAAATCTGAACTTCAGCAGCCAAATCAAGGCAAAAACTAAATCAGCTTTTTTCTTTCCTTCAGCTGCCAGAGTTCTAACAAGAACCAGGAGATTTGCCAGAACATCAGTCCTGAGATTTTAAAGAGCTGCTGGTTTGTACATCACTTTATAATCTCTGGCCAAAACACATGTGTGATTTCCTTGAAGAGTATAAAGACTCTCAGACCTTCAGAAAGCCGTCAGACGGTAAAAACCTCCAGGAGCTGCTTTTGGCTGCACACATCAAACCACCTGAGAAGAAACAAGGGAGGGTGAGATGGAGCAGGAGATTGTTTGAAATGTGCTACAGAAATAAAGGATAACATATATCCAAAGTGGGGGCAGTTCTACCTAATCTAATCCACCTTTCAAAAGCATGTGGAGCGACCCTTATTCTCTGTCTTCTCCCTGAACTGTGGCTTGGACTGAACTTCATTGGTATGAAGTCGACTGACTCCATGATGCTGAGATCAGGGATCTGTGGGGCCCAGACCATCTGTTGCAGGACCACTGGTGCTGGTTGCACAAAGTTAAGACTCTCTTTAAAGTGTGAATTAAGGTTTCCTTAAAGTAAAAAGAGTTGCACAAAACAACCTCAAGTCTTCTCCTTATGGTTTCCCCTTAAAAGGAATCACTTAAAGAATCACTTAGAGTCAGGCAAACCGTTGCACAAAAGACCTTAGCGATCAAAGAAAGGAAGAAAACACTAAAGGTACCTCTGATTCTATTTTAACTGCAAGTTAAGTCTATAGTGATAAACGAAGAGAACCCAATGGACACTCTTAACGATTAGGAATTGATTCTACAACACAGATTTTACCAGAAGTCAGGTTATTCGATTTGTCCGACCCTCTAGAGATCTAGATCTAGCTCACTCTGCTTTCATGATCTTTCCTCCAGTGAGGTACAGTCCAGGTGTTTCATGTCCACAGATCAGCTGTGTGCCGGGTCAATCACCGAGTTTAAACTCTCTCACCGTCTGATCAACGCAGTGGTGAAGTTTTGTCAAAACCACAGGAGATAGTGACGCACTTCTTTAATGTCGCCGGCTTCCTAAAACTGATAACAGGTGTCTCCATGGAAACAGTTGAATTTTACAGGTGTAAAATCTTTATTCCTAAACAAAATGAAACCTTTAAAGAGATTTTGTGCAACACCCTTAATGAACTCCCTCCGCTAAGAAGAAATTAAACCTTAAGTGTCAGACTTAAGTAGAGAACTTAAGCTGCAGGATGAATCTGAGGCCAATCAGACGCCTCCTGATGGGACTGACACTGTAGTGTGCGTCACTCCCAGTCAGATGTTGTAAAACTGGAGTGTTAATTGTAAAGGCTCGGTGTGTGACTCAGTCCTGTGTGTGTCTCTGTGTGTGATGTTTTGCAGCGTGATGGCAGGACGGAGGCAGAGCCGGTGGAGACTGAGGCTCCTGATCCTCTTCAGCCTCGTCATCCTCACTGAACCGTTTAGTAAGAAACATTTGACATTTTAACGAAGCTCAGGTTCAGACTCTGTTCTACGTCTTTAAAGTTGTGACCCTTAAGATTCAGTCCTGGTTGATTTGGCAATACCTGTGGTTACCATGGTAACACTACAACTCTGAATAGGGAAGACACAACTTGTGTGAAATCAGTACAGCAACTGTCTCTCACTCAACTCAGTGAATCAGTAACTGAGGCACAGACCAGGACAAGAGCTCCCCCTACAGGCCGTTTAACAGAAGTGATTTTTACCGATTTGAATTCTGAACTTCCTCGTTTTACTTTTACCACAGTAAGAGAGCAAAACTGTCAGGACACATTATAACTCAGATAACATTAATCACACACTACATTAATGAATGTCTTTTCTTTCATATGATCCACGACAGTAACAGTGAGTGTGCTTTAATAACAGCAAACACTCAGCTGGCGTCTCTGTTGGGTTTTACTGCAGACGTCAGTCAGTAAGAATGAGCATAAGAAAAACCTGCAGCTGATCCTGTGGATCATTAAATGTGACGTTTGCTTCAACTTCAGAGGTGAGAGAGGAAGAGTGGCAGCAGCTCGGCCCAGACATCGCTGCACTGCACCGCCTCAGAGGACTACCTCAAAACATGTTTCATGACAGGCTGAAGGAGCCTTCACACCACAGGTATCTGGGTCAATGTCTGCAGCTGTTAAGGCTCTGGGACACTGATTATATGCAAATATTTTAGATATTTATATTGAGACACTGCTGTGATACTATGACAACACTCTTTATCCACTTTGCTTTTCACCTCGTACTGAAAATCACTAATCATTACTATCAACAATCATTCACTTTGTCACATTGTTTTGGCTTCGGGGATATGTATCCAGATATGTATGTTTCTAGTTGATTAGATTTTGTATTTCCTGTTTCTGTTAAAGCTCTCAAAGTATAAACATAGTATGATTTTTATCAGAGTTACTCATTCAATTTTATTAAAAAGTAAAATTTTCATAATAATAATAGTAATTAAACTGTGTTCCATTGTTGACATTTTGAGATTATGTTAAAGCAACACTGTGTAACTTCTGCTGAGCAAGAGCGACCTCTGCAGCCACAGGTGCTAATTAATTCTGTCGGTCTTTTTAACTGATCTACGGTTCGGCATTACTCTTGAACTTGCTGGGCCTGAGTCCGGCAGTTTGAGCCCCTGACAGAAACTCACTTTGGCACTTCTTGCAACACCTGCTCAGCAAAGTTACACTGTGCAAAAAGAGGCACCAGTCTCCCTATTACAAGTCATTGTACCATAATAGTTGATGAGGCAGTTCACAACTTGTTTATGACTAAGAACCAAAAGTGAACAGCTTAGAACCTAAAACTGTATTACAGTGTAAAGTACAGAAAGATCAATATGAGACTTTTAAGGCTGATATCAATTTTCAAGAATCTAAAAAATCTGATGATGACATATTGGCTGATATTTAATTATTATATAAACACATAAAATAAATATTTGCCATAAGGATCTTTTAATTTGATTTTGACCAACGGTGTAATGGCAACACTAATTTCTGTACATCAGATACTTATTACCCAACATATTCTGTATTTTATTTTAGGCATGGACTCATCAATAGGAGACCCATTGAGAGGTAAGGATTTATTTACTATGTTCTCCACTAAGTCTTTTGATGCTGTTCTCGTGAGAATATTTTGATTCAATCAAACATTTAATGACTTTATTTTACTTGTCTCAACATTATAGAAAAATTTGATTTATTATTATAATATTGGGGGAGGACGGTCAGACAAAACAGTTTTCTTATGGGCAGTACATCGACTGAGAAAATAATCTACAGATTCATTGATTATGAAAATAATCACTAGTTGCAGGTCTATTTAATAGTCATTTATTGATAGTTAATAATAATTAATAGTTTCAGGTTTTCTTCTCAAAATGTGTTTGTACAATAATTTTTCTTAAATTAACAAATTTCCATTGTAACTTGATTTTCTTATTAGATTAATGATATATAATGAAAACGTATTGACAGTTTTTCTTTTTCCTCCATGATGCATTGTCAGCTTAGTCAAAACTTCCCAACTATCCTTCATTCTTTAGTTTGACTAAAGTTACATGATGCGGACTTGTTACTGGGTCTGGGCAGCACAGCTGGTGTTAACAGAACACCGGCTAAGGGCTGGAGGATGGGACTGATCTGGTTAGTTTTGGCCATTTGTTCTGGTACAAGATGGATTTTAATCACATGAACAATGGCCTGATAATAAAACTCAAAAAGTGTTTAAGTGGTTAAAAGGCTATTTTTTTTTTTACCTTGAATAAGTTCATGATGATTACTACATCATATCTCTGGGAGTCAATGTGGATTGTGCTTTTTGTGCGATAGAAATCTGTTCTATGAGACTGAACTGCTACAGTCTGACAGTCTGAGGCCTTGTTATATTTTCAATTTGTTGTTATACTGATACTAATGTGGTTTGAATTAGAATTTATGTGATTATTGTTTACTTTCTATGACATAAACATTTTAATCTTCCTTTAAGGGAGGACATTAACCAAAACACAAGGAGTTTGCTGGATGCGTTTCAGGACTGTCAGGATTTCACAGCCTGTGTCAATCAAACAAAAAAGGTTGGTGGATTTCAAAAGAAGATGGGAATCAGTATTGAGTGTAGAGGAACTAAACCCAGTCAAACTGGAACCCAAATCAGTCTTAATTAATAAAAGCAGTTATTAAAAGAGATTATATATCCAATAAAATGGAATGAGATACAATATCTTGCATAAATGCGCTCACAGAAAAAATAAAAATAAAAGTTGTACCACTACAGTTCAACAATGTATTTTCTCACAGTTGTGGGATGTGAGGAAGAGATTAAGACAACTACATGGAACTGTCTTGAAATGGACATTCATGCTTTCTCACTTATCTATGATAAAGTTATCTATATCAAAATTTGTCGTTTTGTCTTGATCTGTCTTTTATTCTCCAGGACTTTGACACCTTCTTGGCATCTGTTGATGAACAGAAGATACAAGATCAACTGCTAGGTGCATCTGAGATCTCGCACAGCTACAACCAAAAACTTCTGGTCATGACTGACCAAGAAAAGTCAACGAATGACAGAGTCCAACAGGAATACAGCATGGATCCTCATTACTCACTAATAGTCAGCAAAGAATGCCTGTACAATGAATCATGTTTACCTGAAGCAGACAGCTATACTGTAGTGAAAATATTTGGAAGAGTTTCAGACGATGGACAAACTGTGTCTGGGCTTTCTGGATCATCACTTGCAGAGCTGGTTTTGAAACCATCACTGGAAGCTGCACCAGTGTTCTCCCTTGATGGAAACACAACCAGACACTTCCAGTATAACTTCATTCGAGTGTTGATGGTC
>NW_019525521.1:1183258-1183721 GCF_002814215.2 Seriola lalandi dorsalis | reverse complement strand
TGAGTAATACTGTGATCCAGGTCATGCACACAGGACAGAAGATTACCCAAGAAGTCTCTCTAGACGGGGTGCAATGGCGACACAAAGATGACAGCAAGAAAGTGGTGGCAACCCTTGATAGGAACGGAAACGTGATTATTAGAAATGAGCCTGGCAGTAGAGGAGAGCCAGTTTTTACCAATGAAAGAAATGTTCTAATGGACGAAAATCCGACCTACAGAAACAGCTGGCCAAAAGAGCCAAGGACATTTGTTGACCAGAATGTGTACCAAAAATTTGACTCAGATATATATATTAGGGAAGTTGCGATTTATACACTTGAGGCCTTGACCTGGGCATTCTTTAAGTCAGACCAACCCCTTCCCAATAAAGTCAACTTCAACAACCTCCAACAGATTAAGGAAAAATTTGTAATAAAAGACCAGAAAGAGACTAATACAATTGAGTGGATAGAGGATGAGAA
>NW_019525521.1:1182366-1183208 GCF_002814215.2 Seriola lalandi dorsalis | reverse complement strand
GACAGGCCGACCCGCAGGTTGTCCTCCTCCGACTCGGCCCCCATGTCGGACAGCTGGCTGATCTTCAGCACGCCGGCTGAGAAGCCGAGTCCACCGAAGAAGCCAGAAATGGCGAGTGAGATTTCTGCCTCTGAAGCCAGAGGAGCGGAGGAAGGCCAGAACACGAGTCCTTCAGACAAGGACCCCTCGGCTTCCCCGGCCCGCCCGCAGAGGCAGGTAACTGTTTGTTCTCCCGCCGCGGAGGCTGTGGATGAAAATGGGTCTTCTGAACCCGAGGCTAATCGAAGCCCAAACCAGGAATCTCTTATTTTAAACGAGCGGCGGGAGAATGGCGCCGGCTCTCCTGAGCGGGAAGTGACTCCGCTCTTGAGCTCTGCAGCAGGAGAGAGAGTCTCGTCTACAGGTCACCTGACTGTCCGGAGCGGAGGGGACGAGGTGGACGACGGAGTGTGCGGTAGCGAAGAAGTCCGAAAGGAGCAGCTGTGCGTCCCAAAGGTCGACCAGAAGACGTCTGAGGTGTCTCCGTCAAAGAGACATTTAGTGGACTGTGGCGTCCAGTGCAGCGAGCTCAGGTGTGCGTGTGAAGAGTCGAATGGCGGCGTGGCGCCAAACAGAAGGCATCCCTTCAAATTCTCAGGTGATGATTTTTAAATTCGGCAGTGCATGTGTTGGCTGTGCTCTCTGTGGCGTCGCTCTGACTCTGCTCCGTCTCCTAGATACGAAGAGGGCGAGCAACGGGAAGGATGAAGGAACCTGCACGAACGCACACGTGCAGAAAAACCACAAGAGGCACGGTCAGTGGAAGGGCAGAGGTTCAGGTAACACCGCCATCATCATCATCA
>NW_019525521.1:1178803-1180882 GCF_002814215.2 Seriola lalandi dorsalis | reverse complement strand
TATGTAGAGCACACTGGGACTGCTGTTGGGACACTAGGCCTCATGCTGGGGATGAAAGGAGCTGTTCGGGCTTTTGAACAGGGCGACATCAAAGATGGTGTGGTGGGGGCTTTGCAAACAGCTCATGGAGTGACAGCTATGACAACGTCTGTTATTGCAAAACAAGCTCTGTCCTCAGAGACAAGAGTTGCCAGAGCTGCAGCATTAATCATGAGAAGCCCTGCAATGAGGGGCGCAATGAAAGTTATACCAATAGTTGGACTTGGATTTGGGTTATATAATTTAAAACAAGATTTAGAGAGACATGACACACTGGGATACATTGATGCTGGCCTTGATGCTGGTATGATTGCTTTGGATGTTCTTGAAATTGCTCAGCCTGAACTTGCACCGTTTATCGTACCTATAAACCTGGCACTGTCAGTAGTCCGGATGGCCATTGATGATGTTTATATGGGCATCCAGGATGAACTAAAGAGTCTCCCGAAGGATGCTGGAGTTTTAGATAAACTGGGGGCTGTTTTTGTCGGCACTGGAAAAGGGATTGTGCATTTTTTAATTCATGTGGCTAGTGTGTTCTATGATTGGCATTATGATGAAATTGAGGAGGGACGAAGACTTGTTGCTCAGATATCAGACTATCACAAATATTACATAGTTAAAAAGGAGCAGGATGGAACAACTACCATTGATTTTAGTGGTGGTGAGTCGTCCTGGAATGGAGGAGGCATTTACTTCTGTCTCGCTGATCAGGGTCTGTCTGAGTTCTGCATGAACTATTTTGTGTCTAGTGATGAGAGTTTTGGGAAGGGTTGTTGGCCCATTGATGTACAAGGAAGCAAAGACATCATACTTGGCCTGGGAGAGTCGCATCGATTAGAGTATTCGACACTACAGAAAAAAGTACTCATGTTCATACCAGCTGGCTGTGTGGATGTTGTTTCAGGTTATGAAGCTGTATCAAATTCAAAATATGGGATATACAAGGGAAACAGAGATGCTAATCGTTTTTTTGCAGTTCAGAAATCAGAGGACAAACATGTGATTGAACTAATGTTGAGTTACTATTACCAGCTGTATGGTGAACCAGGTGATGACATATTCTTCCTCGGTCCACAGAGAAATTATGTTGAAGGCTCTGGTGGAAAAGACACGTACATCATTCCTGACGATGGAGGGAAAACAATAATTAACAACTATGATCCTTCCAAAGCACTAGACACTCTTCATTTCAGTGTTGATTACAGTCACATTTCTGTGTCTAAATCTGGGAATGATGTTGTGTTAATGTACGAGGGCAGCCATACTGTGACCATTAACAACTGGTTTTCAGGGGAAGTGTATCGTCATATGAACATGATATCAGGAGATGGAGTCTTATTTGAGGTTTCCTCCACTGTGGTTTCCTCTGTTCAGCTGGTGGCAAGAGGAATTAACAAGATGTTTAAGACGCAGGGTCTAACTGTAAATGCATCTCAGCCACTTTTACTTACAGTTACAAACATCTTTGGGACTCAGTATAATGATGTGCTCATTGGAAATGGAGAGAAGAATCTGATAGATGGAGGAGGAGGCTCAGATCGTTTGCTTGGTGGTGAAGGAGAAGACATATATATGGTGAAAAACAAGAAACAGTCTTCGGTGCAGATTGACAATTACTCCAGAGACAATAAAACAGATCTGGTCATAGTAGAAGCAAATCTTCACACTTTTAAAGTCAGGGTAGAAGGTCACCATGTTCTGATGAATGCTCTCCATGACAGTACAGCCATCCATGTGACTTTACTGAACTGGTTCAGATCACCAGAAGACAGACACTTACTCCTCATCACAAAAGATCTGATCACTTCTACAATCTCAGATAACAAGGCTGACTGCCTGGAGAGTAACCCGTTCACCAAGTGCATAAAAAGTCGCAGCATTGACTACAGCAGCTCCCCATCTCGTCTGGTGGTGGACCTTCAGGAGGACGAGGCTTTTGACAGTGTGACGGAGGTCCGTGGGTCAGAGTTTAATGATGTCATCAAAGGAAACAAAGAACATAATGTTTTCGTTCCAGGAGGAGGGGATGATTTCATT
>NW_019525521.1:1178027-1178732 GCF_002814215.2 Seriola lalandi dorsalis | reverse complement strand
TTGAAGGAAATAAGAAGAAGAGCTGAAGTCCTGAAACTGATCCTAAGTCACATCCTGATGCTCTGCTGCAGCAGACTGAGCCTCCGGCCCCGTCTGTAACCAGCTGACCGACAGATTCACGGGGCGAGCGTTAGAGGGAGGAGCCTCACTGGAGTTACACCCGTACCTTCGCCTTCCACATGAGCCAGAGTTTAAAGACGTCGACGTGTCGGCCGCACTGGATGCTCTTATCTCCGGTGTCGTAGCTCACATCGTACGGTTTGTCCGTCTGGAAAAGGTACTCAGCCCCCGACTCATTACACTCCTGCAGGAGGCCCTGCAGAGGACACACACGCCCCGATCATTAACACCAGTTCAACCAATCAGAGTCCAGTTGAAGGTTTGTATTGTGCGTCTGACAGACTGCTGCACCGGAGCCCGGCCTTGTGTTTTACACCGAGCGTTAAAGCGAAGGGCGGAGGATCATCTCTTACTCTCTTCCTGACCAGGATGACGGAGCACTGCAGCGGCGCGCCCATCATCTTGTGAGGATTCCACGTGACAGACGAGGCTCTGGATGGAAAACACCGACAGGTCAGAGTGACGCCCTGAAACAGCAGCAGAGTCAATGTGACACACCAGGCTGCGGCCACCAGGGGGGGGCCAAGAGCAATGCCCCGGGAAATCTTGACCCAGAGGCGGACACCTACATGAGAGAGAGACCCC
>NW_019525521.1:1176357-1177977 GCF_002814215.2 Seriola lalandi dorsalis | reverse complement strand
AGAGTTTAATGATGTCATCAAAGGAAACAAAGAACATAATGTTTTCGTTCCAGGAGGAGGGGATGATTTCATTCAGGGAAGAGGAGGAGAGGACTGGTACGTTATCACACCAGGCCAGGGTGTAAAGACCATCAACAATCAATCACCAGATCTAGTCTTGGATGTTCTCTTCCTGAAAGAACAATATCAGCATGTAACATGTGCTTGTGAAGGCCAGAGCATCATCATTTTAGTATCTGGCAGAAGAAATGTCATCTTACAGAACTGGTTTGATTCAAAGCGTCATCAGCACCTGCAGATCAAGACCAATGATGGAATAACAGCTGAACTGATTTCAAACCTCGTCAACTGCAGCAAGTCTGTAATGCTTCCCTTGATTGTTGATTACAGAAACCAGGAACCTGAACCACTTAACACACTCCAAATATTCCAGTCACTCATTTTCCCTCTAGGAGAACAGTCCAGGTGTTTCAGACGTAGTCACATGGATCAGACCTCCTTCCTTGACCTCCGAGGCAAAGCGATGATGATGAATGAAACTGATTCAGTGAGAGAAATGTACGGCTCCCCAGGTTTCGACATCATGGTTGGGAACAGGAATGAGAATTTGCTTGATCCTTACACCGGTGGTGCACTGATGATTGGAGGTGAAGGAAAAGACACTTATATAATCAGACATGGATATGGAAACACATTACTTATCTGTAACTTTGCTGACGACCATAATATTGATACTGTGTTAGTTGACATGGATTTCATCGATGGCGGCCAAGTCACACTGGACTCAGCATCAACAGGAGACCTGACTGTGAAAATCACGTCAAAAGGGGAACAATTACAATTCATTCTACTCAAATACACTGAAGATTCCCGTCACCAGCATCTGGAATTTCAGAGCTCTGATGGAGTGACATTTAAATTGAAATCACTAAACTCAACTGATGATCTTTCGTTTGAGGTCGAAGCTTTCAAAGTGACTCTGAAACCATCGCAGATTGAATGCCGTTTGGATCTCAGCTCTCAGAGAAATCTGTCAAAGGTCCACACAGTGCAAGGCTGCCCCTTCCAATCCAATGACATACTAGGTAATCATCAAAACAGTACTCTAATTGGTGGGTGGGAGGATGACGTCTTGGAAGGAGGCCAAGGAGATGACACACTGATTGGAGGAAATGGAGCTGACCTCATGATTGGTGGCGTGGGACACGACACTCTTTATGGTGAGGATGGAAATGACACAATGATGGGGAACTCCGGCAGTGACATCTTCATTCCTGGACCAGGGGCAGATCTAGTGGACGGAGGTCCCGGAAGAGACGCTGTTCTTTACCGGGGTGATCATGAGAAGGGTAAAGGTGTTTATGTCAACCTGTTGACCGGACAAGGCCGCTACACTGATGCTGAGGGGGACATGTTGAAGGACGTAGAGATTGTGATCGGTACCATCTATTCTGACATCTTGGTGTCTGGTTATGAAAGTTCACTTCTCAAAGGCTCGGACGGCAACGACATCTTGGTGTCCACTGGTGGTGATTACCTGGTCGGGGGTGATGGACACGACATTTACATGTTGGCTTTCCACCACGGCTCAGTCACCATTGACAACTGTGCAAAGGACAA
>NW_019525521.1:1172730-1176307 GCF_002814215.2 Seriola lalandi dorsalis | reverse complement strand
CATGTTGTTTTCAACACAATATCTCAGTAACACCTCGACAGAACTTCTGCAAATTTGGTAAAAACATTCATCTAGACTCAAGGACAAATTGATTATAATTTAATAGCTAAAGGTCAAAGGTCACAGTGACCTCACGAAACGTGGTTTTAGCCTTTTGAACACAATATGTCGGTAACGCCTTGAAGGAACTTCTTCAGATTTGGCGAAGACATTCACCAGGACTCAAGGACGAACTGATTGGTCGAAGACTCCTTACATCAACATGCATCCACAGTGTGTGTCTGTGGCACACGTCTGCGACGGCGCTGAGCGGATCGAAGGCGCCGTACACCGTGGTGCCCGCCGTCGCATTCACGTAGAATGGAACCAAACCCTGGAGAGAGAGGGAGGGAGGGAGGGAGAGAGAGAGAGAGGGGGAGGGAACATTAACGTCGTTATCGATCTCAGACTGTAACACACAAAGATGAAAATATTTCAGAAATAACGTTTGAATGAAACGATGTCGTCAGGAGAGGATGGAGGAAGAAGCCTGGACAGAACAAATCACAATCTGTCGTTGTTGATTTGACTAATATGAACTGTGTAAAATCAACATCCCCTGTGACTGATACTCAGAGCGTCACTTCCTCTCCTGTGATCTGACCTCACCTTTTCTTCAGCTCTAACGATGGACGACTCCAGTTCAGCAGGAATCATTTTCCCTCTGAAACACCAAAACAGGAGACGGAGGGTCAGTGGCCGTGAACAGACGGACTCACAGCCTCTAAACATCTGCATGTTCAAACTGGGAAACTTTCTAATGCAGTGGGTTTACACTCCTGAACACACAGGGACACATATAAAGCTGAGACAGGTGAGCAAACATTTCTTTTGTCATGTGCTCAGTGAGTGTCCGACTTACCTTTCATCACATTTCACCACGAGCACATTGTCGCTGCCCAGCCCCAACACAGCTGCAGATTTCTTCACTGAATAGTGACTCTGAACGGGTGAAAGGGAAAAGAAGCCTTTCATCTTTGTTTGTCTCCGCTGAAAGAAGCAGCTGCTCTGTTTGCTTTTCTGAGAAGAAGAAGTTCCCAGGTTCGCACGTCAAGCCGAGTTCAGACAGCGTTAGTGCGACTGGGATGTTAAACTGTTTCCAAACCTTGTTTTAAATATCAGCCAGAAGTTTAGTCTTTACGTCTCAGATAAACCTGCTGTCTGATGTGACAGACGTCAGGAGTGAACCGTCCTGAAGTGAAGACCTGATGGTTTTAGATGTTTAATACTGACGCATCAGCGGATCAGCTGCTGCTTTTAAATGACAACTGCAGCACTGGAAGATCTACTGAATACAAGTCATTTCCTAAAGTGTACTTTCATTTAATCACTCATCTGTTGCTGCGTTTAGTTTTTATTTAAATGGAAATACACATCATATGTTAATAAACCATTTGGTTGACCGCAAGTCCGAAACCCACATTCCCCGGAGAGTGTAAGAGTGTGTGAGGTGTGGTTACATGCTCTGAGGTGAAGAGGGCCAGTCGGGGCAGCGCCGCCATCCCTCTGCGCTTCACCTCTGGGTAGAAGTGATACCTCGCCACCAGGATGCTGTACAGGTTGGATATCGAGCCTCCTTCAGAAAACAGGACGCAGAGTTTACGGACAGATGTTGTCGGGAACATTCAGTGTCAGCAGTGAACCGGCTCGCCCTCCCTCCGCTCGTCTCACCTGGACAGAAGAGTCCGTCTCCCTCCTCGTCGGACCATCCCACAATGCTTTGCATCTTCCTCAGCAGAACCTCCTCCATCAGGATGAAAACAGGAGACACTTCGTACGTGAACCTGGTGAAGACATGCGTCACATCAGAGCGACTCAAACATCTCGCATTTAGACCGACAACAGATGCGTGGCGTTCAGAAGCTGTGATGTCACTGGGATCTCCAAATACTTTCCACCAGTGTCGTAAAAAACGTCACAGTTTAACAGTTAGTTGAGCTGACGGACGAGAAAAATGTCGCTATCTTCATTAAAAACGAGGCACGATTTCATCTTCACTAATTAACCATTTAATTCTCTGAGCAGCTCAGAGGTCACAGCAGCTGCCGCCATCTTTTAAGGTGGAATGTTTTCTTGAGTGTTACTTGACATGTGATTAACGTTTGGAAATCAATCAATAACTGTGACCATGTGTTTTTCTCAGCTCTCTCCATGACAGACTCTTCAGTGATGATCGGATCTTCAAGCTCTTCAAACGTAGATAAATAAACGTGATCATGTGACTGTAGATATTTTATTTCTTCTGGAGAATAAACGTAGTGGAGCGTCGCTGCGGAGGCTCCGGCAGCTCTACACCTGTGGTTCCTCCACCATGTTGCAGCGCCACAAAACTATTTAACCCTTTAACGTAAGACACGTTTGACAGTCTTCACTCGGTCTTTAACAGTGATGTCACACACGTCTGCAGCTTCACCACATGCTTCAACACCACAAACAAGGAAGTGAGTTTGGTGACATCATCAAGGTGTTGATCAGGGACTGCTGTGATTGGACAAAAATGTAATGTCCCGCAGAATTCACAGGGATTGGTTGAGTTTGCGTTAACACACTCACACTGATACTGCAGAACTTTACTTGAGCGACTGTACTTGATGAGATCTTACATGTTGGTGTTGGCCGTGGAGGTCAACCACTCTCCAGCGACACCGATCACATCCAGACCTGAGGACAGCTGGTTGAAGAAACGGGGATGGCCTGGAAAAACAAAGGTCAAAAAGTGTCTAAAACTGTTTTTCTTTCTCGTGGCCCCGCCCACAGCAACACATCACTCTGACGCTTTCCTAACTGGGATGTTTTACCCCTCCCCTTTTAAAATACGAGGCAGTAACACGTTTATTTCATGGGTTACCTCATTAACAAGTCAAACTCACACACACCTGTACTGACGCCGTACTTCAGTGTGTCTCTACAGTCCACCAGGATCTGCTCCAGAGTCTCTGGTTGATCGGGCAGGTGCAGGCTGAAGCCCTCCAGTCCTTCCTTCAGCTGGTGAGGGTGGTGGAAGTCCAGGACCTTGGAGCTCCTCTGACTGGACCTGCAGATGTAACCGAACAAGATGTCGACCAGCTCCTGCAGAAATCCCCTGGTCATCTCCTCACCACCTGAAGCTGGGAGCAGGTCTGCACACACACACACACACACACACACACACACACACACACACACACACACACACACACACACACACACCCACCTCAGTCAAATGACAGTAGCCTCACCTGGGCAGATCTCTGCATCAACATATTGAGCTCTCAGCAGTTGCAGTGTAAATGAATTGACTGTGAGAGCCTGTCACACCTGGGCAGCCTCACCTGTGCTATAGATGCTGCTGAAGTCATCGGGTCTCAGTCTTCTGTGTGTGACCGCTGCTGAGTCCTCCAGATGTTTGTCCCTCTCCGCTGATTTACCAATGATTCTGTCTGGAAGCACAAAAACATACAGCGTGACTCAGGTAGCAAACGAGCTAACGAGCTAACGAGCTAACATCTTAACTCAACTAATTTTACTTTTACTCAGACTTTTGTTTTTATTCTTTTAA
>NW_019525521.1:1172242-1172680 GCF_002814215.2 Seriola lalandi dorsalis | reverse complement strand
ACACACACACACACACACACACACACACACACACACACACACACACACACACACACACACACACAGAGCAGAGTGTGTGTAGAACTTACGGGAGCCGAATTTCTCCTGACAGAAGCTGCCGTCTTCCTGCTTCAGCTGAACTCTGACACGACCTCTGAACTGGACGTCCCTGTTCCACTCTCTGGGATGCATTTTGTTCTGTCACAGACACACACTTCAGGGCTTAAAAACACATCATATGATGACATTGTACTCTGTGTGTGTGTGTGTGTGTGTGTGTGTGTGTGTGGTTTTTACCTCCATGTAGACGTTCATCCCAGCAGCTGTCAGGACGTCTCTGATCTCAGCGCAGGAAGGATTCTCCACAGCCTACACACACACACACACACACACACACACACACACACACACACACACACACACACACACACACACACA
>NW_019525521.1:1170109-1171272 GCF_002814215.2 Seriola lalandi dorsalis | reverse complement strand
ACAGGTGTCATGAAGGAGGAAATCAGCTCTAGAGACCAAAACAGTTTTTGTACCAGGCTGTAAACATGTTTATTTCTGCTGTAAAGTTGGACATTTTAACATGGGAGTCTATGGGGACTGACTCACTGTTGGAGTCAGACTCTAGTGGCCGTTAGAGGAACTGCAGCTTCTGGTTCTTCATGTTTCAGCCTCACAGGTTGATACTCGGTTGTCAACTACTTTTCACGATACATTGTCATTGTTTTTTCTTTTCCTAAATTAGGTCCAACAACCAACAACTCCTCCAACCTAAATAAGCTTTTAATAAATAAATAAATAATAATAATAGATTTTTCAACCCTCTGATACGACCCATAGGAGTGTCCTAAAACAGCGCCCGTTGCCTTGGTTACTATAATAACAGTCATGGCTTGACTGAGGAAATGCTATCGTGGATCTCATTCATTTGCATTATGGAAACACAGAAGACTGTAAAGCAGATAAAAAATAAAATAATAAAGTGCTAAAACAGAGATGTGTTGAAGCGAGTAAAACTAGAAATAAAAAGTATAATAGAATAAACAACCGGAATAAAAAAGTAAGATATTAAAAGGAAAACAATCCAGAAAATGTACATTGAATAAAAGCACAAGTATAAACACAGATAAATAAATAACATGAATATAATTCAATTAAAAGCCAAAACGACTGAAACGCTGAACAACGTCAGCACTCTGCTGCCCTCAGGCCTTCAGAGGCTACAGACATGGACCACTGTGATTAAAAGACGCCTCACACGGGCTTTTGTTCTGACTTTGGGTTTAATTAAAAGGTCACAACCAGAAGACCCGAGGACCAGAGGATAAAAGCAGGTCTGACACCGAGCTTCAGAAACCGATGAAAGGATCTTAAAATCAGTTCTGTAGCAGCCGGAGCAGAGACTTTAAAACTGTAATGTGTCTTTCTGGTTGCCGTGTATTGTAAAGTGTTACTGTTAAATCATATTCACAGTTTACAGTGTGATCCAGTGACACTCACCTGGCAGCTGACAGAAATCCATGTTTGAGTTGAGTGTCTCTGTAACTGTCTCTGAGTCCTGGTCCTGAGATGGTTCCTACAGCGGAGACACACTGACAGTGTGGCGTCGGGCTGCTGCCTTTAAACAGCGTCAGGTGAGGGGGTGG
>NW_019525521.1:1168190-1168908 GCF_002814215.2 Seriola lalandi dorsalis | reverse complement strand
GGCGGCGGCAGCAGCAGCGGCAGCAGCGGCAGCGGCGGCGGCGGCAGCATCAGCATCAGCAGCGGCAGCGGCGGCGGCGGCAGCAGCAGCGGCAGCAGCGGCAGCAGCGGCAGCAGCAGCAGCAGCACACACACAGTCCAAGCGGGCCGACGCGATCCACAGCTCACACACACAGCAAGAAGGATGCAGATCCTACGTAGTTCCCAAGAGCTTTGCTTCCCTCTTTAATGCCGTCAAAACGTCCGTCTTCTCCTCCTAAATTAAATTCACAAGCTAAATTCCAAGTCCACAGGCTGCTTCGTGCCGATTTAGCCTTAGCTCAAGTTAACGGAGCATGTTTATACAGAGCAGAGAGCTAGCTAACCGCACAGGCTCTAGGCTAAAGCTAACGGCTAATCGCGGTTAGCGTTAACAGTCCGTTTTACACTGTAGAACTTAATAACAGTTTTCAAAAACACTCTTATGCTCATAGTTACCTCGCGGATGGTCACAAAGTTCTTCACGTCAGGTAAACTGGTCGTTTCCCCACAAAAATAAAAACTCTGGTCCACCAAATCACTCCAGCACGGACTCGGTCAAGGTAACTCGCTCTGCTCACCTCAATCAAACTTCCCGCTATGTCCCGCCCCCTCACCTACAGACTGATTTACGATTGGCCAGAGTTACTTGAGCTATACACCTGCCAATACTGTCAAAGAAATGAATGATTGACAACTCA
>NW_019525521.1:1165728-1168140 GCF_002814215.2 Seriola lalandi dorsalis | reverse complement strand
AGCCCTTCTGCCGGCGGAGTTCTCGCCACCTTTGAATCGATTCCCCAATATAAATGCGGGTCTTCGTTCGTTCGTTCGTTCGTTCTCCATTTCTCTCCTTCTCGCCATATGTTCATCTGAACGTCTTTTCTTTGGCCGTGTCCGTGCCTCGGCCATTTCCCAAAATATATCATTGAGTCGTTAGACCTAGTTCACGGCGCTGTCCAGCTATCTACTCTCAGATACTCACGCTACGCTATCAACTCTGCTCACTGTCATGGATGTAAACTTTTAGCACACAACCAGACTGATATAACAAACAAATAAACAATGTGGTCCGGCCACTTGGCTTATCACAGAGATAGCACTTAATGCAAGGGATAATTTCATTTTAGAACATTTAAAAACATTATTTATATAAATATACACTCACCGGTCACTTTATTAGTTACACCTGTTGAACTGCTCCAACACAAATGTCTAATAAGAAAATCACATGGCAGCAACTCAATGTATTTAGGCATGTAGACATGATCAAGACAATCTGATGAACTTCAACCCGAGCATCAAAATGGGGAAGAAGGGTGATTCAAGTGACTTTGAACTTGGCATGGTTGTTGGTGCCAGACAGGCTGGTCTAAGTATTTCAGAAATTGCTGATTTACTGGGATTTTTACACACAACCATCTCTAGGGTTTACAGAGAATGGTCTGAAAAAGAGGAAATATCCAGTGAGCAGCAGCTCTATGGGCAAAAATTCCTTGTTGATGCCAGAGGTCAGAGGAGAATGGCCAGATTGTTTCGAGCTGATAGAAAGGCAACAGTAGCACAAATAACCACTCGTTTCAACCGAGGTACGCAGGAGAGCATCTCTGAACACAAAACACGTTGAAACTTGAAGCAGATGGGCTACAGCAGCAGAAGACCCCACCGGGTGCCACTTCTGTTGGCTAAGAACAGGAAACTGGGGCTACAATTCGCACGGGCTCACCAAAATTGGATAATAGATTGGAAAAATGTTGCCTGGTCTTATAAGTCTTGATTTCTGCTGCGTCATTCAGATGGTAGGGTCAGAATTTGGCGTGAACTACATGAAAGCATGGATCCTTCCTGCCTTGTATCAATGGTTCAGGCTGCTGCTGGTGCTGTAATGGTTTGGGGGATATTTTCTTAGCACACTTTGGGCCCCTTAGGACCAATTGAACATTGTTTAAATGCCACAACCTACCTGAGTATTGTTGCTGATCATGTCCATCCCTTTATGACCACAGTGCAACCATCTTCTGATGGCTACTTCCAGCAGGATAACATCACCATGTCACAAAGCTCAAATCATCTCAAACTGGTTTCTTGATGACTTCACTGTACTCAAATGGTCTCCACAGTCACCAGATCTCAATCCAATAGAACAACTGAGGAATGTTTCCAGCACCTTGTTGCCACGAAGAATTAAGGCAGTTCTGAAGGCAAAAGGGGGTCCAACCCGGTACTAGCAAGGTGTACCTAATAAAGTGGCCAGTGACTGTATGTTTTTTTTTTTATATAATTACACTTTTTCACCCAAATTGTTCTGTTTTTCAAATGATTTGTCGGCCCACTTGCAATACCTTCTTGGCCCACAGGTTGGGAACAACTGACGGAAGGAAAGATATTGTAATGACATGATAGATTTAAGGTGAGGTAGATATAACATAATGCAATATAACATCCTACCAAATACAGGAACACTGTGGAGATATCAGTATTAGATAAAATTGCACTTCTTTTTCTATAAATAGTTGTAATGTTTCCACAGTATAATGCCTGTAATGGATAACGGATAATGATATTAGCTATGGCTATATTAGATATGTTAGCTGGATTAAAGGTTCACAATACCAGCATGTTGTTGCCTTTCAGCGAGTGTGTCCTTTTTCTTCCAAACAACACAAGTAGTGTGTGTACTTAATGCAGTGAGATAAAAGCATAGAAGTGAGTGTGGTGGATGTCAGACTTTCATGCAGGAGGCTGCAGTTTGTTTCCTGCCACAGAATCACATTCAGCTTTTTATGAACTATAACATAATCTTTTCCCTGTTACCAAGTGTTTTAGTTACTATCTTTACCATAACTGAAAACATGCTGCAGATACTGTGGAAAGAGACAATTTTAAATTTGAGGTTTTAAAAAACAATGTATCATTGGGACAATGCCATAGCACATTCCTGGTAGATTACAATTTAATCTATTGTTTATCCTGAAGTTGTCAAGATCTGCTAGGCTTGTTTCAAGAGCTGTAAACACATTTCGTTCTCCTAAAATTCTAAACTGCTGTGCCTTTTTTGTCATCTGACAAATCACTGCCATTCTTCGCTCTGAAAACCGCATTAGGCCAAGTTCAAACTAAATGCCATCGAGAGCTTTTAAAAAAATTCCTATTATGGGGTGTTGAGTG
>NW_019525521.1:1147503-1165708 GCF_002814215.2 Seriola lalandi dorsalis | reverse complement strand
AGTAAGCTATAAAAATGCCAAAAAACCTCACGGTACAATATGGTATAAAGATGTAAAAAAACGACATAGTATAGTAAGGCATAAAAACATCATAGTATAGGAAGGCACAAAAATGTCATAGTACAGTAAGCCATAAAAAGTCATAGTACAAAGGCATAAAAACATAATTAAAAAGTATCATAGTATAGTAAGGCATAAAAGCGTCATAGTAAAGTGAGGCATAAAATTTCAGAGTATAATAAGGCATAAAAACGTCATATTTTCGTCAGGCTTAAAAAAATCAATATTCTAGTAAGTCATGAAAAAACGCGACATTATAGTGAGGCATAAAAAGTCTTGGTATAGTTAATTATAAAAAATAGTCCAGTAAGGTACAGTGCGTGTGTACCTATAGTACAGTAAGGCATAACAAAACGTCTTAATATAGTAGGGCACAAAAATGTCATAGTACAGAAAGGAATAAAAAGTCATAGTAAAGTAAGGCATAAAAACATCATAAAAAGCATCAAAGTATAGTAAGGCATAAAAATATCATAAAAAAGTATCATAGTATAGTAAAGCATAAAAATGTCATAGTATAGTAAGGCATAAAAACATCATAAAAAAGTATCATAGTATAGTAAAGCATAAAAATGTCATAGTATAACAAGGCATAAAAACGTCATAGTATAGTAAGGCATAACAAAACGTCATTATATAATAAGGCATAAAAATGTCATAGTACAGAATGGCATAAAAACGTCATAGTATAGTAAGGCAGGAAAATTCATAGGATAAAAAGGCAAAAAAAAAGTCATATTTTCATCAGGCATAAAAAAATCAATAGTGTAGTAAGTCATGAAGTAGTATTGTAATAAAGTAGTATAGTCATAGTTCAGTAAGGCATAAAGATGTCATAGTATAGTCAGTCAGTAAATAAATAAATAGATAAATCAATAGTGTAGTAAGTCATGAAAAAACGTCATATTATAGTGAGGCATAAAAATTCATAGTATAGGTAGGCATAAAAAAGTCATTGTATAGTAAGTGTTAGAAAAAAGTCATTGTATAGTAAATCATAAAAATGTCAAAGCATAATGGGCAATAAAATGTCATAGTATATTCAGGCATAAAAAAAAAAATCAATAGGTGCACTATGCATTCCTGCATGACGTCACTTCTGTTGACGTTCAAAGTAAATACCAAACAAAACAGAGCAAGCTCGCCCCTCATCCCCATCTTTGCATCGGACTGGAAGCCCTTCTGCCGGCGGAGTTCTCGCCACCTTTGAATCGATTCCCCAATATAAATGCGGGTCTTCGTTCGTTCGTTCGTTCGTTCTCCATTTCTCTCCTTCTCGCCATATGTTCATCTGAACGTCTTTTCTTTGGCCGTGTCCGTGCCTCGGCCATTTCCCAAAATATATCATTGAGTCGTTAGACCTAGTTCACGGCGCTGTCCAGCTATCTACTCTCAGATACTCACGCTACGCTATCAACTCTGCTCACTGTCATGGATGTAAACTTTTAGCACACAACCAGACTGATATAACAAACAAATAAACAATGTGGTCCGGCCACTTGGCTTATCACAGAGATAGCACTTAATGCAAGGGATAATTTCATTTTAGAACATTTAAAAACATTATTTATATAAATATACACTCACCGGTCACTTTATTAGTTACACCTGTTGAACTGCTCCAACACAAATGTCTAATAAGAAAATCACATGGCAGCAACTCAATGTATTTAGGCATGTAGACATGATCAAGACAATCTGATGAACTTCAACCCGAGCATCAAAATGGGGAAGAAGGGTGATTCAAGTGACTTTGAACTTGGCATGGTTGTTGGTGCCAGACAGGCTGGTCTAAGTATTTCAGAAATTGCTGATTTACTGGGATTTTTACACACAACCATCTCTAGGGTTTACAGAGAATGGTCTGAAAAAGAGGAAATATCCAGTGAGCAGCAGCTCTATGGGCAAAAATTCCTTGTTGATGCCAGAGGTCAGAGGAGAATGGCCAGATTGTTTCGAGCTGATAGAAAGGCAACAGTAGCACAAATAACCACTCGTTTCAACCGAGGTACGCAGGAGAGCATCTCTGAACACAAAACACGTTGAAACTTGAAGCAGATGGGCTACAGCAGCAGAAGACCCCACCGGGTGCCACTTCTGTTGGCTAAGAACAGGAAACTGGGGCTACAATTCGCACGGGCTCACCAAAATTGGATAATAGATTGGAAAAATGTTGCCTGGTCTTATAAGTCTTGATTTCTGCTGCGTCATTCAGATGGTAGGGTCAGAATTTGGCGTGAACTACATGAAAGCATGGATCCTTCCTGCCTTGTATCAATGGTTCAGGCTGCTGCTGGTGCTGTAATGGTTTGGGGGATATTTTCTTACACTTACACTTTTTCACCCAAATTGTTCTGTTTTTCAAATGATTTGTCGGCCCACTTGCAATACCTTCTTGGCCCACAGGTTGGGAACAACTGACGGAAGGAAAGATATTGTAATGACATGATAGATTTAAGGTGAGGTAGATATAACATAATGCAATATAACATCCTACCAAATACAGGAACACTGTGGAGATATCAGTATTAGATAAAATTGCACTTCTTTTTCTATAAATAGTTGTAATGTTTCCACAGTATAATGCCTGTAATGGATAACGGATAATGATATTAGCTATGGCTATATTAGATATGTTAGCTGGATTAAAGGTTCACAATACCAGCATGTTGTTGCCTTTCAGCGAGTGTGTCCTTTTTCTTCCAAACAACACAAGTAGTGTGTGTACTTAATGCAGTGAGATAAAAGCATAGAAGTGAGTGTGGTGGATGTCAGACTTTCATGCAGGAGGCTGCAGTTTGTTTCCTGCCACAGAATCACATTCAGCTTTTTATGAACTATAACATAATCTTTTCCCTGTTACCAAGTGTTTTAGTTACTATCTTTACCATAACTGAAAACATGCTGCAGATACTGTGGAAAGAGACAATTTTAAATTTGAGGTTTTAAAAAACAATGTATCATTGGGACAATGCCATAGCACATTCCTGGTAGATTACAATTTAATCTATTGTTTATCCTGAAGTTGTCAAGATCTGCTAGGCTTGTTTCAAGAGCTGTAAACACATTTCGTTCTCCTAAAATTCTAAACTGCTGTGCCTTTTTTGTCATCTGACAAATCACTGCCATTCTTCGCTCTGAAAACCGCATTAGGCCAAGTTCAAACTAAATGCCATCGAGAGCTTTTAAAAAAATTCCTATTATGGGGTGTTGAGTGCGCAATGGGTTGAGCAGGCGCCCCATATGCAGAGGCTACAGTCCTCGCTGCAGTCGGCCCTGGTTCAAATCCCGCGTTGCTTACGGCTCTTTACTGCATTCCCCCTCTCTCTGCCTCCCCATTTCCTGTCTCTCTCTACTGTGCTATCATAAAAAGCCCAATTAAAAAAACAAAAAAAACAAACTCCTGTTGTGTTCTTCTTTTCTTTATCTAATCCGATTGATATTTTCATCTGTGGGAGTTTGCTGCTTCATGGAAATGACTCCTTTAAATTCTTCTGACACAGTCCTGCCTCTGTGTTTATGTTGAATCTGAACTGGGCTGTCCAAGGAGGAGGGGGATCCAGAGGGTGTGCTGGTATGTTGTGCTTTAAGCCAGTCCTTCCCCCATACATACACGCGCATGTGCACACACACACACACACACACACACACACACACACACACACACACACACACACACACACACACACGCACACACACACACATACACACACACACACACACACACAGAGAAAAGAAACACCCACACTTCTGTGGAACTTCCTTACTCAATCTGGCTGACTTATCATGGGGTGACTTGAACTGAAGTTGAGTCAGACAGCTCTGACCGTCAGACAAGTCTCTCTGAGTTCAACAACAAACAGAAGGAGGTAAGTCATCTTAGCTTAGCAGGATCTTAATTTACACAAAAATCTGCTTTTATTTCCTGGGCTTCTCAGAGGTTCTCAGTTAAATGCTCTATTTTCTTGCTCTTGTTTTCATGGCTTACAGGAGTATACCTGCAGAATAAAATATCAATCAATATACTGATTGATCAATATATACTGACTGCATCATGTGGTGAATGACTTGTTGTATTTCGGACAGATTTTCCTACAAACAGTTGAGATGGAAACTACAACATTTGATTATGACTACAATAACAGTTTGGACCGGCACTCCCCGTGTAGTCCTAATGATGTCAACAAACTGGGAGCTCATCTATCCATCCCTTACTACTTCATGTTTCTCTTCAGTGTCTTTGGCAATGGGCTGGTCCTGGTCATCATCCATCGGTGAGTGGATTCAACAAAAATCGGAGCTTGAATTAAAACGATGAGTATGTAGTGCGGGAGTTATTAAAAAGAATCACAAACAATATTCTTAGTTCAGGAGTTTAATGCAGAATGCATGACCTGACAGTTTTTAAGACAGGTCAGTGATTTATAATTGAATAAAAACACAACCTTTACTGTAAAATTTCAAATAGGATAAAATTCTAATGTGAAAGTAGGTGTAAATTAGAATTGTAAAACTGTGATAGTTGTTGTTATTCCACGTGGGGTTGTGTGAGGTACTTATCTATAGTCAGTGTATTTCCTGCAGTAGATTCAGATCAGGTCCCAGTTTAGAGAAGCATCAGGAGCATCAACGCAGGAGCTGAGTGATGAGCTGCTGTGGACAGGGTCAGCAAAAAAAATTTACTTCAGCCACTTTAAAAAATGCCTGCAGAAAAAAAGTTCATATCAATTTAAGTGTTCACTTTATTTTGAATGTTTTCACCGTTTCATCTTCAACAGCCCTTTCCTTTAGAACTACATTTTTCAACTGATCTACCGCATTCCTACGCACAAATGCATCTACGCTTAGCACTGTCTCAAAAAAGCTGATCCGCAGAGTAACAGTGCACACCGTAGGTGCGTAGCAACACGGCAGTTCGACGGTTGAAATCTGTAGCTCCTAAGCAAATTTAAATAAATCGTACACTTAAACTCATATTAGCTTTTTTTTCTGTGGGCATTATTTTTGCTGTCCACAGCAGCACATCACTCAGCCTCTGTGCTCCTGCTGCGTCTCTGAACTGGTAGTGCACCGATCTAAGTCCACTGCAGATAATACACAGGCAATAGATAAGTACCTCACACAACCTCATGTCAAATAACCCAAACTATCACTTTATGATTTTAGTGCTGGTTGATCTACAACATCTGTGGTCACCGTGCTTTAACACAACTGGAAACCCTTGTTGAGCTGCTACTTACAGCAGAGGGTCAACTGAGGATCTGCTCACAGTGCAACTAAACAAACATAAGAAAGAGGTCAGTAGATGATCGGCCTTGGTGAAAACGACACTGACAAAAAATATAAAAAAATGCCAATGTCTTGTTTTGCTGGTTGTAAGCTTTTAATGTGAAGCTGAAGCTGTAGAAAATGTTTTTTTTGCATTAGCAGCCACTTAATACAACTCAAATATGTTTGAGAGGGACTGAATAGTCCACAGTGAGATCAAATTACCATATATTATAACAGTAACATTAGATTACATGGTTTTCTTTTTCAAGTCATGTGCATGAAGGCAGTGTCTATCCAGAGCAGGGATGTGGAAGAACATTCATTACAGACTCTAAATAAACAGGATGGCTATTGCTGAAAAGCTGCTGGCCATAAATGGTATCAAAGTAGGATTTGATTAAGGATTTTACTGCTATATTTTGTCTACCCTCACTTGGTGGACAAAATTGCAGCCTACTGGAAAACAGTCCAACAGAACCACAAATTACAGGCTCCAGAACGAGCATAAAGTTGAATCAACACCTCCCTGAAACAGTTTCAGTTTCTGACATTTGGGAGGCAGAATGGACAGAGTGCCTGGGACATAGCAGAGAAGCACTTCCCTGACAGGATTCAGTTCTGGGCCATTTGGGGCAGTGGTGGATTTGACTGGAGATGTCATCAGGTTGTCAGAAAAAATGACACCTGACTGAGAGAGGATGAGATGAAGTCATACCAGGAGGCTCTTATTCTTGTGCCCTGCGACAGAGAGAGATGAATACAGTAGCTATTCAGTAGGTAAAGTTCCTCTCTGTAAGCCCCATGAGAGTTACTTCTACTCTGTCACTGTCTGCTAACTCTCCACTCCCTTGTCTCCACTGCTGCTCTCTACCTTTGTGAGCGAGCGAATGTGAAAAATATTCCTGGTGATCATGGAAACACAAATGACAATGTCAGAGATGAACTCAGCAAAGTCTCACTGGGCCTTGAACTGAAAGGGATGTTTTTATAATGCAGCATATTACAGAGGGTTGAAAAGATGCTATGTCAGCTGCATGTTGACAGGGATCAGACTCAAAGAGAGGGAAAAAACACTCTCCCCCTCATTTTATTCACAAAGCTTAGTTACAAGTCAAATGGACATTTTATTTTTCTTTTGAGCTGGATGTAAAACTTTAATTCAAAATGCAGACCAGTGCAGATGTGCTGTGCCCAGTCCCATCTGGACAAATGTTGAGTCCTTTTTTGTGACAGTCAGAAATATAATGATATATTGTTATAACTCCCCTCAGGGTTATAAACTCATTCATTTCAAATCCTTGTTTTCAGGACTTACATTTCTGATTTTAACCACCCCTTGTGGTTATTTTAACAAAAGATAATGTGGCAATATATGCTGGGTATGAGTAGGAATATACAGTTATACAGTTTTCCTCTGGCTCTAAATGTCAAAAACAGAAATGTGATGGGAAAAACTGGTTCTGTATAACATACAAATATGCATTTTTGTTACATATATAAATACAACTAAACAAACAAAAAAGCAGTATCTTACTACAGAAATGGCATTTTTCATCCATTTGTTCATTCCATTTATTTTGCATTTATTTATGTATTTATTTATACTTATATTGTTTTTTTTGTCCTTCATATTTGTGGACACCCAACTCATGTCAAACTATACTAAGCTAAAGATCTGTCAATTTGTTTAACTGCCACCAACCAAACCACAGATTCAGGGATTCAGATTCCACTGAAACATAATAGATCATGTGAAATATCACTGTTAAAAATGCCTGAACCATAGAATCTGTTCTTCTCTAATAACTGTTTAAATGACCTTTTCCTAGGTTTGAGAAGCTGACCACAGTGACCAACATCTTGCTCCTGAACCTGGTGTTGTCCTCCCTGATCTTCATGAGCAGCCTTCCCTTCATGGCCGCCTACATGCAGCTCTCCAATTGGATCTTCGGCAGAGTTATGTGCAAGCTAATGGGCAGCGTCTATTTTTTGGGTCTCTACAGTTCTGTCCTCTTTCTAACTCTCCTGACCTTCGACCGACACCTCGCTGTCGTGTACTCCTTGGACGCGCTGCGAGTCAGGAACAGACGCTATGCAGTGGGCTCCTGTGCTGTGGTGTGGCTGGTCAGCAGCCTGGCGTGCATCAAGCCGATGATGCTCCTAAACACATATACTGATAATATTAATGAAATAACCATCTGTGAAGAGAATGCAGACCTAAATAATGACGTGCTGATAAAATCTGGACTTTACCTTCAGCTTTTCCTTTTCTTCATGTTCCCTCTGGTTACTATTATTTACTGTTATGTTAGGATTGGACTCACTGTCATATCATCCAGGATCGTCAGCAAGTTCAAGACAGTCAGGCTGATATTCATCATTGTCCTGTTGTTTTTCCTGTGCTGGACTCCATTCAACATTGTACTGCTGACGCGCGGTACCACCTGCGAGCAAAAACGCAAAAGGGGTTACGCACTTCATGTCACTCGTAACTTGGCCTACATTTACTTTTGCTTCAGTCCCATCTTCTACACATTTGTGGGGAAAAAGTTCCAGAGTTACTTCAGACAGATGCTGGTGAAACACTTCCCACGGTTACAGAAGCACATTTCCGTCGATCGTAACAGCAAATACAATATATCCACAAAAAGCACACCGAATGAATTGTAGGAATGGAAAGCCTTTGACTTCCTAGCACTGGCATATGTTCAACAAACCATGGTTTTACAAACAGCTCAAGGAAGCCATAAGTCAGTTCTTTTAGGGCTGTCTAGGCGCAAAGCAATGAAGTCCAAGCAGGAAAAAAAGGTTCTCTCATAGCAGGATCAAAGATTTCTGTGATATAAATCAATATCTACACTTTGGTTGGCCATGTCTATTCTCAAGCCATTAAAAATTTGTGTTATGTTGTCAAAGTCCAGCCCAACCTTTTAATTTGTCATCATGTTACAGTATGTAGCATCAACACAGTTCTCACAGTATTCAGTAAAAAAAAGTTCTTGGTTTCACAAAATCTCACCTTTATGTAGCCGACAGCTCAATATGTTAGGAGGGCAATGAAGAACATTGTTTTACTCACATTAGTGTGTCCTGCACTCACACAGTATTCTCCACTCAGGTGAGAGCACTTGAACGTCCGCGCACTGAATGACAGGTGACATTCGTCAGGCTGAAACGAGTCACTGAATTTTGCACCCATCATATTTTAGTTGTCTGCATCGTCTGTGTGTGACAGAATTTATGGGCAAAATGAGGATCCTAAAATTTGGGCAAACTTTAAACATATAAAACATTTGAAGGACTTGAAGATTGATGTACAAAAAGTATTTCACTATGTATTTTTACCACAGAATGAATCAAGCATGCACACTCTGTTCAGTGATTCTCCACATTACCTCCAGTCTGCTAACACCTGCTAGTGACTGGATTTGTTTTGATTGTTTATATCTTATATTGTTTCTTATGTTATTACATTTTAAAGATTTTTTGATGATTTTTTTGATAATTAATCGTGTCCTTTGTAAAATTGCTCTTAAATGATTCATTTATTTAATTAATTAATTTAATGTCTAGTTTGTCATGTCCTGCACAAATCACAGTTTACATGGAAAGAAAACTGAACTGTGAGCGAAAAGCCAAAAAAGGGATGTTAAAAGCTTCATGCAATTAGTTGATGTTTGTTTGATTTTTCTCTTTGTTTTTCCTGTATTTGATTTGATTAAATCAACCCTTTCAATCAGCAGGCTGCATGTTTTGGTTGTCACATCCTGCATATTTCCAGGATAAATGTCCCTTTTCAAATAATCCCTTTCACCTTGTTCATTTTGAACGGTAGTAGCTCATGGTTTGAGTGGAAGTTCAAATACAAGTTTTCATTTTCATGTTTAAAACAAAACAAGACCACAAGAATGCATTACTGATCTGAAAAGTTTTCCCCAACAATTCGACAGAACTAAAAATGCTATTATGAAGAAAATTGTCTGAAGATTGAAGAGGTTGAGTCATCGATTACAAAAAATAGAAGTTTTCTCACTCACTTCTATTATCTAGTGAGATATTTGTCTCTGACATGTCTGCCTCCGAGTGTTTACATTGTTATTCTGTGGATAATCTGGACTAACACTACTGAAGAGAGATGTCGCTGTTTGATGCTACTGATGTGACTGTATGAATGCAGTGTCAGACGGTCAAGACTGAAACATCTCAACAAATATCAGACCACATGCTTGCTTTCTTCTGGCCCAGTAAACGCTCGGTTCTGTGGCCTGAATCTGCCCTGTATGACGCATGACTGTCAGATGCTACTTCCACATCTGGATGAATTCTGGTGGATAGGACAACAGCTGGATTCTGCCCAGATGTGGAAGTACATGTACCAGACTCGGGCTGAGGACCAAGCCCCATGTTGGGCCAGAAGTTTCATTTTGCTGTCTAGCTAGGATGAATCCTTTAAATCACTTTGGTGGCACCCTGATGTTTCCTCTAGTGCCACCCAGAGGTTAATATTTTTGAATTTCAGCAGAACATCTCAGCAACTTCTGGATGAACTGTAACAACATTAGTGATCTCCTCACCTCTCACCTTTCACCGTCATCAATTTAAACTTCTACTTTGTCCAATACTTTGGTTTATGCAAAACAGGAGGTGGTAAGAAGGTGGATATTATACCTGCTAAACATCAGCATGTTAGCATTGTCATTGTGAGAATGTTAGTATTCTGAGTTAGCATTTAGCTCAATGCACCTCTGTGCCTAGAGCTGTTAGCATAGCAGTAAGCTATTAGTGTTGTTGAAGTATCAATTACTGTACAATACAGTGGGGTCCTAAAGTCTAAAAGTGGTCCCAGACTTTTGCTGTAAATATAAAATATTTTGAGTTAAACAATGTTTTTTCTTCTTGTTTTTTATTTAGATAAATGAAGGGGGCAGAATATTAGGCTACGTCCACCGTACTACAACTCAGGAGTAGTGTGGATGCCAGGTGTTAACATGTCATCGTTTTAAAACTAAAATATAGTATTGTGGATGTAACCTTACAAACACTTCTGTATATATTTTACTAGGAAGTCCCATTGAGATACAAGATTTCAATAGAGACCTGGCCAAGATAGCAGCCATAAGAACTCACCACATATTAAAATACAGCACAGAACATAAAACACCACATATACCGCATGACAGCAATTTCAACTCAGTGGCATCTACAGACAAACAATTACATATCTCATTAACCAGACTATTTATGAAGCCCTTTAAAATGTTCAACGGATATACAGTAAATTTATCTAATTTTAGATTCTTCTGCAGATCATGACTCAATTTCATCATGTCTCAGCACTGAGGTCATAGTGGTGTTGATGGGCTGGACTACATTATGTTCAGAGGTGTTTGCAATGTAACAATTCTGGCTTATTACGAAAAGTAAGAAAGTTTTTAGCACTTTACTCATTAAGGATCTTCTTATCATTGATTGGATTAACAACTTGATGACAGTGTCGACAAAAACAGTTGTATTGGATTGCATTAGTTTGTACAGGTGCACCTCATAAATAACACTCCAATTAGGTGAGAAAATATTTGTTAATTTAGACGATTCGGCCCTTTAATGAAGTTTTGCTTTGAACACGTCAGTCTTCTATTTCCTTGATCTGCTCTTTATCTTAAGATTAAATAGCAAATAAATAAATAATGAGATCAACCACAGAGACCGAGTCAGCTTATTGTTTCACCAGCCACAGCTGTAAACACCATTATTTGTCACAATGTCTGAGCTTGGTCCTCACATGGGTGCAATTTTTAAGCACTGGCAGATCACCTGTCAAACTACCCTCACTGCCAAATTTCACCCTGTGTGCTGCTCAATGATAAATTGTAACCCAAGCTTAAATTTCTGCCATTCTTTCTGCAGGAGAGAGGGAAGAAAAAAAATCAAGCTGTCAAGAATGAATAGGAGTGTCAGCAGAAAGTAATGCTTTCAGATAAGAGGTCTTTCCATCCATTTTTCTCTGTTATGTCATGAGCAAAGTCAAGGCTGGCGAAAAGTTAGAGGAGTCCTATATTATTGTACTAAAGATTATCAGATTAAACATGTTTTGCAAGTGGGAGGAAAGAGGAAGTGGAGTATTGTGCAACAGCGTATTGCCTGTGCATTAATATTTAAGCAGCACTCTTGTTGCTTAAGGTGAATCTAATATTTTATATTTTATAATTGGGCTGCAGCTAATGATAATTTTAATTATGGATTAATCTGCTTATTATTTTTATCCATTGTAATTGTTTGGGTTGGAAAACATCAGAAAATAGTGTGAAATGCAAATCACACGATTTACTGTTTTTCTTTTCCACCTACCAAGACCTCAAGGTGAGGTCTTGGTAGGTGGAAAAAACAGGTTGAAAAGAAAAACAGTAAATCGCCACATTTCAGCAGCTGAAACCAGGAGATTTTTGGAATTAAATGAATAATTGGTTCAAAACAGCCGCTGACAAATTGCCGAATACATTTGAAAGTGAAGGAACAACAACAGAGGTGTGTTGTGTATTATAAGAGTGACTTGTTAAAAGGTGAGTGATAGTTGGGCGATAAGTGGCTCCCTGTAATATATCAGGGCCCATGACGTCTCTGTTTTGATCTATAAGTTTTCATGGAGCTGTATAATGTGTTTTTAATGTGTCAGCATGCAACACTTCTGTTGCTTTGCAGTGGAAATGGTAGAATAATTAACCAAAATGACAAGTTTGATGGACACAAGCACAGAGGTTTCTGTTGTTATTTTGCAGACATCTAGTGCTTGTTGCACAAAATGTAACCAGCGGATCTGCATTTACATGAATAATGTCATAGAAGAAGATGTTGTAACAGATGAACACAGAGAGTGGACCCAAAAGCAGAACTCGAGACACTCAGCAGGTAAAGTCACAGTCTTTACTTATATAGAAATATATACAACCACACGTAAGGAAAAGAGTAGAACTTTGACACAAGTGAACAAAACGAACTGACACAGAGTGATGGAAACACTGAGGCCCAATCCCAATGTCCACTCCCACAGACTTGGAGGCGTGTTCCCCGTGAGTTGGTGAGGGCTTAGGGCTGTTCCCACTCTCCCACCATCAAGGGCATGAGGTTTTGAGCCCTTTATGCACACTGTGCCTGAGAGAATTACCCAAAATTCATAGCGTTGTGACATTAAACGGGGTTGCCATGGTTATCAGGGGATGCTCGGAAGCGTAAAAAACAACAACAATGGCCATAAAACGCAAGAAATAATAAGAAAGAAGAACAAACAAACAAGCATGACAGCAATGAACCCTGATGTTAGCATTACTAGAAAAAACACAGAGCTCACTGTGATTCAGAGCCAGAGCTGTGGAGCTATTTGTCCTATGATGACATGATGATGAATTCCAAATATACTTTCATCACATCTGTTCTAACATTATTATTTTGTTTAAAAACAGGGAGCGAAAGGAGGGAATAAAAATGTAGAATCAAAAGTCCCAAACCCACAGTTGAATGCAAATGTTTTGGCATCATCAAGATAACATGATGTCACAAAGTGCTGTCGCATTCCTCTTTTTACAATTTTGAGCCGTTGCAGCCTCTCGCACTCAATCACTTGCCAGGTGATGTCAATTAAGTCTGTGAGGGTTCAGGGTTTAGGCCTTAAGGGGGACATTGGGCCCCTGACTAAATACACTGGGGCAAGGGAGACAATGACACAAAGGTGCAACACATTAGGGCGGAGTCAAGTAATCACACAGGAGGCATGGGAGATTTCCCCCTCAGTAAAATCAGACTGGAAGCAGCAGAGTGGGAGGTGGAACCCCAAACAATGCTGTGATTGCTATTGGTTCCACATACAGAAAGTTAAACTGCAGCACAGGGGATCCACAGAGCTCAGCAGGGGCCTCGACACCACCGTCCTCTCCATGAGATGTGGTGAAGACAAGACAAGATGGCTGGCAGCAAACTTATAAAGCAGTGAACTGTGATCTGGAGGTGTTGGAAAATCTCAGCACAGTGACCGTTTGTAGTTGCACTGTGTTTTCATTTCCTCAACAAATATGTATTACTAGCTTCACAATTGAGACGTGAACAAGCGTAGAGGAGAAGCTTCTCATGGTGTTTCTATGTGCTCTGCTATTGGAGAGACAGAGACAACAACAACACTAACACACTGCGAGGAGAAAAGTGGCGCTGCATCTCTCTAACTACAATAATTTAGGTCATTATACCCATAATGTCTTGTTTCTCGCTTTTTAGGGGGATAGCTCAAAACTTACAGGCTGTAATCATGATATTAAACCTTCTTTAACACAGGGCATGAAACATGTTTGAAAGCAAGGAAACCTTCTGTATGACTGGTATTGTGTATTGTTAGTTCATCCCTTGTATAGACAGAATAGAGAAGAAATAGATATCGACTCAATAAAAATTAGTTCATAGTGAATTACAGTTCCCTTAAATCTCATAAGCACAAGTGCATGAAGTTCAGCTGTAAATGACACATTATTTCATGATATTACAAATGTCAACATTAATGTTAGAACCAATGAAAAATAAAGTGGATGCTCCTGGTTTCTCAAACAGCTTCTTTCTATGTGCAGTTTTGATGTTTTCACATGAGAGATTTGTGGGTTTAAAGTGGGCAGGGCTGAGTTGCAAAAACATGTTCACTTATTTGCACTAAATCAAATAAGCAATTATAATCTTTTGTGTCTTTATTGAACACAGCCATTAAACATCCACAGTGCTGGTGGGGAAA
This sequence comes from Seriola lalandi dorsalis, assembly GCF_002814215.2. NCBI lineage: Eukaryota > Metazoa > Chordata > Actinopteri > Carangiformes > Carangidae > Seriola > Seriola lalandi. The sequence goes on along the minus strand of NW_019525521.1, from coordinate 1,151,613 downwards.
GGAAGTGAACATTGGATTTAATAAGTTGAACCTCCTTTCGCTCCAATAACCTCAACCGAGCTGATGAGACCCGCACAACGCCCTACAGAGCTGCTTCAGATCAGACATATTCTCAGGATGTCTGGTGTGAAGGTTTCTCTTCAGCTCAGAACAGCATCTCTACTGGATTAAGGTCTGGGTTCTGACTGGACCACTCCAGACCTTGATTAACTTAAGAAATCAAATAAATCATGATGCCCCCTCTTCCATACACCGCACTGAGTATCAATCTGGTCTTTGGCAAACTTCAAGCACGTTTCCTCTGTGGTGTTCTGCCACGGACACCACCCTCCATGTGCCATGATTTACAGATGGTAGACTCATGAATAGAGATGTTAACCCACTCCAGTGATTCCTTTAAGCCTTTAACTGTGTCTCCAAGCTCCTTGAACATTGTGTTGAGCTTTTAGGGTCATATTAGCTGGATGCTGACTTCTAAGAGGGAGGTCCACAGAATTAAATCATCTCCATTCATGGACAGTTTGTCTGACTGTGGACTAATAAAGATGTAAACTCTGAGAACAATTTATGTAAATCAACTATTATTGATATTATGTCTCCTGAGATCTTGTTTTTCTCTGAGGCCTGGTTCATATCAGCAGATGCCTCTTATGAAAATCAAACTCAAAATATATTCTTTTTAAAGTCAAAGTTGCTCTAACCCAAACCTCCAATCTGGTTTCATTGATTGGACTCCTGACTCCAATTAGCTTTTGTTAATGTCATTAGCCGAGGGGTTCACATCTGTTTTCCAATCTACTACTATTATTATATTGACAACAACATCAACACCACGATGAGTTAAAAAAGAGTTTGTGTTTGTTCATAATTGTTACTTAGATAAAGATCTGATCATATTTCAAGACACATTTTTACATAAATGCAGGTAATTCCAAAGGGTTCATGTACTTTTTGTTGCCGCTAATTAACCAACCTTTGGTAACAAGCATTATGACGACATGTTCGTCAATGAATAAAAAGTAAACAATAATGTGAAAAATGAATAAATTAACTAATTACCATTCTGATGCAAAGTCTTATTCAGTGATCTGCTTGTACCTGTGGACTCACACATTGTAACCACAAGCTCCTGATTAATGAAACACTTTCCTCCGCTGCTCAAAATGTCTTTTGATCAGAAGCTGATTTAGCTGTTTAACCTGCTTTGGCTACTTCATTACTTCATTATTCATGGTTTGTCTCCATTAATGATGTTATCATTAATTATTATTGTTATCTTTTGGCTAAACTTATTTTCAATCTGTTAAGAATTAGACAACAAGCAACAACAAAAGGGCTGGGACGGACTACAAAAACAAGTACATTTATAAAAAGGTATAAGCTAACGTTACATTATGAAGTGATGTGGCTGTAGACGATTCAGCCGACTAATTAGTAAATTCCAGGATTCATATTGGCAGTAACCATCTAAAAGTTCCTCTTTCTTCTCTCAAGCTAAACCCAGAGAATGATTTTAGTGATAAGTGACTGAATCCAGCTTCTAATTACAACAGGAAGCACATGCTGCGGTGAAGCCAGGTGAGCAGGAAGGACGGACAGTGAGAGTTTCTGTCCAAAAAGAAAATGACAGCTAGATTCACTGAGGAGAGTGAGTCTGATGTATTACTGCAGAGCAGAGTGACATGAACACTGTGTGTGAGAACGAGAAAACACTGCCTTTTCCACTAACCTCGAAAGTGGTGAAATGACACCTGTAACCATGGTTGCTGTACACAACAATATTATAGATAGGTATAGCCACAAAATGCTTAGAAGAGATAAAATGCAAGATAAACACGAGACAAAATCTGACACAATTTCACTAAAATGAATTCACAATCAGGTGTTTAAATTAACACCATCAGTATTCTACTGACTCCATTTCCCATGTACTCACATATTTAAAAAGATCTGAAATTATAGATGCAAGATTAGCTTTGTTTGGTGGCAACAGAGAACATTTAAATGAGTTATTTGTCACTTTTCTTTCCCGCTGAACGTGGTGTTTGTTTCCATCTCTGGAGACAGCTGTTAGTGGGTAAAGGAATGAAGTTTGATGCTGTTTTCAAAACTCTTCATATAGTTTGCATTACCAACATGCATCTTGGCCAGGCAGTTAATCTCACCTCCAAAACTCACTCAAACCACCAAAACAGACAAACCAAACTGAAAGTGGGAAAAAAAAGGTGTAATTAAATAAAAGAAAGGGAAACTTACAAAACAAGGATCCAAGAAAACACGGGGAACACTGGAGCACGACTGGAAACTGCAAAAAATACAAAAACAGGTAGACAACGGCAGATCTGATCTGCTTATATATGATCGACAAACAACAGAAAGATGTGACAGATGTAGCATCCCGAGCGACAGCAACATCAGGAAGAAGGAACACAATCAGTGCAATCCTAGGAACAGCTAAGATACTGCGCAGAACCCTCAAACTCCCAGGTCTCTGGTAGAGGTCCAGAGCTAGAGGAAGTCGTCCCCCCCCCCCCCCCCCCCCCCGGGTGACAGGGGGATTTGTTTGCATATGTGCAGTAACTGTTGCATTAATTGACAACAAGGACAATGCTCTTCCTTTGTGTTATTCTGTAGTTATTGTACTAAATGTATTGTGTTCTGAACACCAGCCTCTAACTCTCCTGCACATCGGAGCAAAAAAAAAGAAAAGAAAAGAAAATTTCACTATTTGACAAAAATGTTGTAAAACTTGGCTCTCCATGGAGATGGACAGAAGAAAGAGATCTCTCTGGCTTCACCTTCATGCTGTGTTTCATTTTTACTTTTTAATGGAAGTGTCAAGACGCTCTCAGGGGTCCTCCACTTGTGGGGAATGAAAATTAATTGGAGGATTAGAGCTACATGCACCCTGTGCCCTGTCTTGACTTATAACATGGCTTTAGGGTCTGCACTACTGCTTCTTCTGACTGCTGACTCAGTGTGTCAAAGTGTGTGTGTGTGTGTGTGTGTGTGTGTGTGTGTGTGTGTGTGTGTGTTTGTATGAGAGAGAAAGAAAGAAATAGGGCATTCATTAATTCCTGCATATTTGTGAGACTCAGCAGTCCTTTGATTTGGCATCACTTTTACTGTATTTACATTATTCACATTATTATAATATTTCTTCCTCTTGCAGTTGTGTATATGTATGTATATGTTTTTATGAATCATCTTAAAGTAGGAAATCGCTCCTAACTGGCCAAAAATTCTCAGACTGACACACTTTTGTTTTATCAACTTTCTCAACTATGGAAAGAGCTTCAGAGGTGTCCTAACCTGTTGGTAGCTACGAGGAGGAACAGCATTCAGGCAGAGACTCTGTGAGAGGAGAGATACTTAGATATTTTGGGAATACTTGATGACATTAAGCTTATTTTTATGACTGAGTTTTTTTTGACTGACTCTGTGAGAGATGCAGGCTCTCTAGAGACTTTGAGAATATTTAGGTTTTGGATGAAGTATCACTATAAACTAGAAGTTGAGATTCTTGAGAAAAGACACGATGAACTCAGATGCATTTTCTGAATCTGTGTCATGTGGGATTCACTACATTCCCAACCCATTTTAGGAGACCAGCAGCAGGTCTGTGTCTATTTATTCAATTGGGAGAGGTGAATGTGATCACAGATTATGATTCTTTCGCCCCCATAGTCATCGAAATGAATACTGCATCAATTTTTTCACAAGAAAGAACATTCTGAAACTCATCCTTCAAGAGACCAGATGTTTCTTTGCTCCACTGGACAATGGAGCTCACACTCCACAGTTCCTCACCGTTCACACCTGGGGACGACCCTTCCCCCCACGGACCCCACTGGCCAGCCAGTGTGGGTCAGTGTGTGACATATGACCCCCAAGGGTGTCACCACACAAAACCAGATCTCCTTCTTCTCTTCTCTCTCTTCTCTTCTTGGCTTGCTCTGGAGAGCAGCTCCTGCTCTCTCCTCTCAGCTCTTCAAAGGGCAACAAGGCCCCAGCCCAGGTCAGCTCTGCTACCTGAGAAACCAGCTCTCTCGCCGGCCTGCTACCAGCAGCCTGCAAACACTCTTCTCCTCAACAGCAGCGACCTGCTTC
>NW_019525521.1:1128359-1147243 GCF_002814215.2 Seriola lalandi dorsalis | reverse complement strand
GGGGGGACTTGTTGATTGATGTCTTGTTGTTGTAATGTTTGCTTAGGTTGTGGTCAGTCATACAGTTAATCAGGTACTCGTATGTTCACACACAGTCGTACGTCTCAGTTCTAGAACCTGCATGAAGCTAACCTCCTCCCTCTAACCTGGTACCTTTAGATTACATGAGCTAGGCTAACAAAGAAACTCACACTTTCCCTCTCACACACACCAGGTGGTCTCAGCGGCCATTTTGAGTAGTTTCTTTGTTTACCACCATCTTGTGTAGTCTTCTTTGTTCATGTCATGTGGTTACAGTGATCACTTTGAATCTGCCATCTTGCCTTTGTTTGTGTCCCCACAGACACACACACATACACCTACACACACACACACACACATACACACACACACACACACACACACACACACACACACACCTGTATATACTAGATTAGACATTGTGTTTTACTCTGCTCCATTGTAAATAAATGTCTTTAAGTATAACTACTGGTGTGTTTAATGTTGCACAAGCGTGAATATTGCCAACCTCTACTTTGTAGAATTCCAATCCTTCAACTTTAACTTACTGTTGATTTGGTAATTTGGTTATAGTTAGTAAACTAATGGTTAATCAGAGTTCCAGATTAATGGTAATAAATTGAGACTAAAACCATATTGGCTATTTTGCCTTTAGTTTAGGCTGGTGCCCCGAGGACTTTAATTAATTTAAAGTTATTATTTACTATTAATATTTTTACTATTAATATTTTCTTAATTTATGATAGCCAATAAATTGATAGACAACCCAAATCCAACATATTTGGTGTCCAGCTCATGAGGTACAGCTTAGACCCAACACATACATCCATCCATCCATGCATCCATCCATCCATGCATCCATCCATCCATGCATGCATCCATCCATCCATGCATGCATCCATCCATCCATGCATCCATCCATCCATCCATGCATCCATCCATCCATCCATGCATCTATCCATCCATCCATGCATGCATGCATCCATCCATCCATCCATGCATGCATGCATCCATCCATCCATGCATCTATCCATCATCAATCCATCCATCCATCCATCCATCCATGCATGCATCCATCCATCCATCCATCCATCCATGCATCCATGCATCTATGCATCCATCCATGCAGCCATGCATCCATCCATGCATCCATCCATCCATGCAGCCATGCATCCATCCATGCATCCATCCATCCATGCATCCATGCATCTATGCATCCATCCATGCAGCCATGCATCCATCCATGCATCCATCCATCCATGCATCTATCCATCATCCATCCATCCATCCATCCATCCATCCATGCATGCATCCATCCATCCATGCATCCATGCATCTATGCATCCATCCATGCAGCCATGCATCCATCCATGCATCCATCCATCCATCCATCCATGCAGCCATGCATCCATCCATCCATCCATGCATGCCCTGCTGCTGAGTCTGACCCTCATTTCACTGCTTTGCTTGGCATGTAACAAATATAACTTTGAACTCCTGTTTAGTCCATCACTTATACCTGAAATATTAAATAAAATAATATAGTTATGTATTTGTATATATGTATAATATTGTATATTGAGATATTTGGGCTGGACTGTATCAAGATATTACATTTTGGATATGGCCCAAGTCTAATCTAAACTGTATAATTTCTCTTACAGCAGCAGTAATGTGGGAAAACCTTGGAACGTTAAGTCCCAACAAAGCTGGGCTGTTAAATGCACTTAGAATGTGTTGTTTACAAAAAAGGAAAATAAATGTTTTATTATTATTAAACACACTGACAGGCAGTTTATAGCTTCCAGTTCGTCCAGTTCCAGGCGTCTTATATAAGAAAACCCTGACTAAGGGTCAGGAGGTTTTTTCATGTGTATTATTAATTCCATCATTGTGTTTGATTAAGTGTTTTGATATGTTTCAGTCCATTATTCTGATTAAAGTTGATGCTATTAAAAAAATGTATTTCAATAGCATCAATTTTATATTTGTTTCTATGGACATTTCAGCTGCGAAGACTTAATTCCAGTTTTGAGCAGTAACATTTTTGGATTCTTAAGAACTCAGATATGCAATATGTGCCCATCACTAAGATATTCATTCAGTGTGGCTTGTTTTTTATCTGCTTTGGAAATCACAAAGACTGCTTTGGCACGGCGGCACTGAACAGCAAAGATTTGTTTATGTGTGCTTTAGTCGTCCCCGTGTGAACATGTTGAAAGAAAGACAATCACTCCCACTGCTTTGCTGTGTCCCTTTTCGTGGGCCACCTCCCTTGAAGTCCCCATTTCATGTCCAAATAAATCAGAATGAGGCAACAAGAGCTGTTTGATTACAAAACCCTCATCACGTGTAAGAAATGCAGAATTTTTTTCCCAAATTAGAAAGGCACAAGGTTTAACCTTTGAAGCCATCAATATCACTAAAAAGAAAGACTGACATACTGCTGTGTTATCTCAAAGCTTCTTAGAATTGGACTTCCAGGCTGCTTCATTTGTTTCTATTGTTTCGGAATTGCTAGAAAGTTCAATTTTTAACTCCTGCAGCTGGACTGTCTAGTTAGGGCTGGGCGAAATGACTACAAATCAGTTTCATGATAATTTCAAACTTTTAGCTCGATTATGATTGACGAACGACTACTTTGGCAGTTGTTGGTCTCTCTCTTTTTCCTTGTTTTAACAAATTTACTTGAGGACCATTCTTTGAGAAAGGCTGGCCTTGTTTGTACAAAACTAAATGCAACAGTTCAAACTGGCATGAGACTGAACAGTGTGGTGAACTGAAGACATATGCATCTCAATGAGGTGTTATAGATGGTTATTGCATTGATTTGTTTGGAGAAATGTATGACTGAGCTACATAGTCAATGACAATGAAATTCAGCCTGAAATTCAACAACAGCACTAAAATCTGTTTTATGGTGACAAACAGAGAAGTAAAAGAGGGAAACGAAATATGCTTCAGTCATGCAGTTCACCATGACCTCTAGAAAACCTTGGACTTCCTGCTGCTTTCTATTCTGCTAATTACGCTTTCTACCTTCCCCAATCCTGGGGAATCTGACCTAGAAACTGATTGTCCGCCATCATCAAGGCTGTTCCAATCACTTAAATGTGTCTCAGAGGAGATCAGGAGACGAGGAGACGAGAACAGAGGAGGCTCCTGGAGGAACCACGCGTGTATCCTATTTTCAAGTGTTTCACAGACGACAACACCCCTTTAATCCATATATTTATTGTTATTATGAATCTGTTTACAGCTTCATTGTGATATAAATAACACTGCATCATTTGTAAAGTTGTAGATCAGATAAAAGACTTGTGGAATGACAGCTCCAGCAGCTGTGTAGTTATTCATTTCAGTATTACATTTGTGTATAATATGATTCATAGGAATTATGAAAACGCTGTAATTTTATTTTTTCCTCATATGCCAAAAGACTTTTTCTTCCTTTTTCCTTATTTTCTTTCTCATTCATGCACAGTCACAGTTATCATTATTAATCCTATAACATATCATAAAGGATGTCAGTCTTACTGTTGCCTTATATAAATCATAGATGTTATTTAAAACATGCTTCAATCCTTCAATCCATCAGTTCTGTTGTTTCAGTAATGAACTTTGTCTTTTTGTGTTTTTTTTTCTTTCAGATACATAATGTTATCCTCTGAAGTGAAGTAAATACATCTATAATCCAGTGGTTCCCAACCTGCTGTCTGGGGTCCACTAGTGGCCTGCAAAGGTATTACACATGGGCTGACAAATCATTTGCAAAACAGTACAACTTTGGTCAAAGGATGTAACTATAGTTCTGAAATACACTTTCTGGCGCTACTTGGACACGTCTTCAGTGATGAACGCCGGGTCAAGGGTGTTTCTGGTCCTTAATCATTAGACACCCTCACCCGGCGACCCAGCAGGGAGTGATCAGTCCCCGGCTCATGTCCAAGTGGCAAATTTTCTCCATGGATCCCCCATCTGGATCCACAGACGCCGTGACGCTTTTTCTGCAGTCTCCAGGATTATATTGGTGGCTCTTCTATGCTGCAGACCTTTTACTCCAAGGAGTGTTCACACCAGTGAGCGGCCAACAAATCCCCGTCACCCAACCTCAACTGGCTCACAGCGAGCTCGCCAGTAATTGCTCCTGCATTTGGTGACCAGTTCTGAGTATTTGGCCCTTTTGCTTTCGGTGGCGTCTTCAAGTTGGTCCGCCCATAGGACAGTCAATTTCAGCAGGACCACTTGCTTAGTAGACTGCGATGTTAACACCATGTCCGGGCGGAGCGAAGCCCTCCTCTGGAGCAATTTGGGGGTGTGCTGAAACTGTTCTGCATCACTGTGCTGATGGTGTTTGGCAATGACTTGGTCATGGCGCCAGCGCTATCGCCTCTCCCCCAATGGCTGGGGGAGAGATGGGATGTGTTCCAAGGTACCCTTCCTCTGGCACAGTTGTTATGCTGGTGTGCTTGCCATTCCCCAGCAATGCAGGTGGGCTGGGCTTAGAGGAATGTCATAAACTAACTGAATGAATAACTTGACATGCGATGGCTCTCTAGAGGACTGGCCAGGTGATCTTCCGAGGCTTCACATGCTTCCATCTGGTCCAGGCACCTTGTCTGTGCATGCTGACCATCTTGCTGCACCACTCTTCCTCCATCTTTGCTTATATCTCCTTCAGCACCACTTTGAAGCTTCTCCTTTCTGTGGGCTTTGTTGTAGCGTGGATTGGGAAAACTAGGCAGTCCTACCTGCCCTACTGCCACAGTGCCCACTTGGATATTGTGACACATCTGTGCCTCCGTTCTGTCAACAACTTCCTGTGTCTGTCACTTCCTTCTCGTCCTTACCAGAATCCCTGCCAAAGTGACTTAAATATCAGAGGAGTCTTGATGTATAAGGACTTCCCTAGCTCGTGTGACTCTGAACTCCTCAGATAGGCCACTGATGAGGAGCTGAAGCTTGGTCGAATGCCCATATAGGACCATGCTGCTCAAAAATCGAGGAAGTCCCAACCACCTCCGCAGAAACTGGCTGATGGTCTTCTCAACTGTTGTCATGGGCACCTCATAGACTAGAAGGGGCCAGAGCAGCCTTGGCAGGAGTCCATGTTGGTACATCCAGGACTTGAATTTTCCTTGCGGCCCTGACTTGTCAATCGCAGTGAGTCATGTTGTTAAATCACTCCTGGTCTGTTGAAGTGCAACTGTATCCTTCAGGGAACCACTAAATATCTTGCCCAGGCTCATGACCAGTTTTTCTGACCATTGGGATCTGGGTCCCTCCCAAGGTAAAGCAGAACTGGTCTGCCACTTTCCCCGTCTTCAGGTCCAGAGATCTGGACTTGGCTGCTTTAAAACTCATTCTTGCCCATGCAATGAGTCATTCCAGGTCCTGCCGGAACCATGTGCACTCAGGAACTGATGTTGCGGACACTGTCAGATCATTCATAAATGCTCTTATAGGAGGCTGCTGATGGTGGCTGATCTCCTCCACAGTAAAAGCAAGGTGGCCACTTTGATTTTGACTGACTAATGACTTGGTGAAAGGGTTTGCAATGAATGCACTGCGCTTTCGGACTCTCTCCTTGCCCTCTGTCGGTGCCACCTAGCCTGCTTGAGAATGATGAGCCGATTTCCTGCTTTGTATGGGGACTTGTGGTGCATGGAGGTTCAGGGCACTGTGGGGTGACTCTGGGCCTAGTTCCTCCTCCATCTGACCAGGTTCTGTAATCAGCATTGCAGAATATGTATATCATATGTGCTGCTTCACAGTTTTTAATAGAGCACTGTATCCTTGAAAGGGTTAAAGGCTGAGTGGGTTTGGAGGCTGGACATTGTAGGTTGTTGTCGCTAAAAAATAGTGTGAACAGAATGGATATGGCATTCTCCAGAAAAAAAATGTCCTATCTACTTTCCTGCAGTTAGTAAATCGTTACTGAAGATGCAGCAAAATAATTCAGAGAGTGAGTCACACTGACACTGTCACCTTCTGTCCACACCAGGTTGTATAATGACAACAGCTTGAGCAGAATGTGTATCATCTTTTTCTATCATCCTTGCAGAAAAAAAAATCATCTTTTGAAATGAGTTTGTGTTGACTTACACTCCTCCACTTCTCCTCTATTACGCTCAGTGCATCAACTCCAGGGATTCTGTCGTTTGTGTTTCTTGGAAAATGAAATGGAAAACACTTTCATCCTGAATTTATTTCAGGCCTTTGTAGTTACACTGAAATGATTCACTGAAGTAAATAGTACAATTTTTTCACTTTTCTATTTTATGAAATTTACTTTGAAATCCTGTTCTTTCTAATGAGTCTCTATTATCTATATTGCTTCCATTTAGGCAGACAGCTGATGTAGCCCCTGGTGCTGCTGTTGGAGTTGTAGTATTGTGTTGTAGTGCTGCCTGTTGAACAGTTAATACTGGTGAAATAATATATTCTGTACTCTGCTCCCCATCTCCTTATTTGGCTTATATCTTCATCATCCAACCTGAAGAACCACTTCTGATACGAGCTACAAGATTGTCTCCTGAAAGAATTCCCATGCGGTGGCAGGCCTACCTGATCTTGGTTGTCATGGTTACACAAATAAACATGCAGCTAACCTTATGCAATAGTCATACTTTGGTTAGTTTTAGGAAAAGATGGTGGTTTGGTTTAAAATAAATACTTTTCTCAACATCACATGATCATAGGTTGTCATGGTTACTATAATCACTAGGTGGCTAAGGTTGTGCAACGGTCATGGATAAAACAGACAACAAAAACTGCTGCTCCTGTTTGAAAGTCCATGGTCAAAAGTGTTGACCCCTCCACCCATCCACCCCAACCTCCTTTTAATCTGACTGTGATGCTCTTAATACTACATCACCAGACTTCTTCCTTTGCTCCTGTCATAATCACTACAACCACTAAATGTCACCCAGCAACAAAACGTAACTATGGGTTATGGGTCAGACGACCCATGGGCTTGTTACAAAAATTTTTATATGAACAGACAAATATAATTAGATTCCATATAAGGTAAATAAACGGAATCCCAGTTCAATAGGGAATCACTTACCCCCAACAGTTTGTACATAAAGGGCTCAGGGTGTCTGATATACTAACTATTACTAAACTATTCATTTATTATCGGCAAAGAAAATGAACATCATAGGTAAAGATGATGAACAGATAAAGTGACAGTGTTACTATTAGAGACTTGTATTCAATCACAAAAATGATCCAGTGTCAATATCCTCTGCCTTTATAGGTTAAAGTACCCAGTGTGTCAATCCAGAAGAACTTCATGTTTTAGGAGCCCTGAGTTCATCTCTCCCCCTCTTTGTGGATGTTTTATTATTCCCACATGGAAAACTGTAGCCACTGGTGGTCTTACCATTGTATGCCAATCTATAATTGGCATTTGAACATTTACATGAAATTGGCAGAAAAACATGAAATGACCCTTTTGTTGTTGTATATTCTTCCCATGTGAGGGTGAATTAATGAGCCAGTTTTGTGCGTATGGATGATGGATGGGAAAATCTGCTCTCGCTAACATGTTACATAGATTAGGGCGTCTACTGTACCATGTGTGAGGGCTTCGAAAAACACTTCTTAAATGGGCTATTGGATCCATATCAGCATTTTGCCAATGTTCCTTGGTTACACTATCCATGGCCTTGGATACCAATGAGCACTGAATAGGACAAATGATTGTAAAAGGTCTACATTTATGTAGTGCTTTTCTTGTCTCTCAACCCTGTCAAACTACTTTAACATGTATGTCTCATACACCCATTCACACACACAGTCACACATACATTCACACATGATGGTGCAGCATCTGGAGCAGTTAGGGGTTCAGCATTTTGCTCAAGGAGCTCAGTTTGTGACAGGTGGGAGAAATGTGGTGAGGTACTTTTAATCTCACTCTCTTTATATCTCCTTTGTCTGAAGCAATTTTCAAGCTCTTTAGTTTTGGTGCAGAAGTCCTCATTAGAGCTGCAGATCCATCTAATTCAGTTGAACTGGGAGACACGAAGATTTTTCTTGAGAGACATTGGATGATATGATTCAGCATGGAGAGGAGAGAAAGAGAGCAGCAAAGTCTGCTGCAGGAATCCCACAACTTCATGAACTCGAAAAATAACCCCTCCAGTTCACGTCATCTGATGCAAAACAAAATGAACTCGTTAGACATAAACTACAGCCTAAAAACTGACCTATTTGCGTGTCTTTTTTCTGTTTATAACCTTTTTTATTCAACAGAATAAAGTTCTTAATCTCAAACTTAATCTCTTAAATTCAATTTTTTAAAAACAAAATCATATGCAAGATTTCCTACTCCTCTTCTACAAATAATCTCACTGTGAATCTATATAAACTGTGAGTCCGTCTGAACAGCTCTCCGGTGTCAAAAAAGCATACAAGGTCGGTTAACAGTCAAATCCCTGTGTAATATAAGATTTAAATAATGACTGAAGATGTCCACACTGTGAAAGCCTTGAGTGGTATTCTGCATTGCATTAACCATTTTTTGTATTTGTATTGAAAAGCCCTTCATTGAAAATCTCTCCTTAACTGGAATGTGAAAGGAAACTTTCAGGTGTATCATCTCTGTGTTGAATATTTCATGAAGCTTTGACATCAGTAGCAGCTTTGAGAGGCCACATGAGGTCAGACTGATATCCAGTATCTCAAGCTCAAACCTCGCTGGGCACATTAACATTGGCTTTGTTGAAACCAACATACCTCAACATGATGTGCACAGTTTGTATGGCAACCCTGTTCCTCCACCATGAGGTCTAAGAACGACCTGGGTTCAGAGCTTATGCTTATATTCTCCACCATTCTTTAACTGATCCAGTATATTTGGACTCATCCTCAATAAGCCAAATATAAATATCATAACACAGCTGTTACATCTGTCTGAGCTTGTTGCAACATTACTATTCCCCACATAACAGGTGCAGAGTGTCTGTATATAATTACATTATAGCTTAACATGATACATTTTATTGTATTGTATTGTACATTTTTAATTTTTTTTTTCTTTATTGAATTATTATTAATATTATTTTTGAAAGCCTTGGGCATAACAAATAAAATTCCATTTACTTAGACCTTTCATTTTTACTACCTGCTGCCATTTTTTGTTTTGTACTGTAATAATTACAGAGGTTGTGTCCTGGAGCCTACAAGCAGCAAAACTGAACAATTCCTGTAATAACACTCAGGACAGGACAGAAAAATATTTTTGACATTCCAGAGTAAATTGATCAGATTTTTGCTTTAAAAAAAATACTTAAAAAATAAAAAATGTCCTGACAGCTGTGAGGATGGCCTCCATGTTACAAGTGAATGTACCCTGTAAACTTGGTGTCTGTGTGTTCCAGCGGCTGTCTGAAGAGTAAGAAGGTACAGAATGTCATTTGCTGTAAGAGCCTGACTAATCCTGTCACATCCTGTCAGGATAATTAATAACTATAAATAATTAATGAAGTTACTGCCATGGTGTCAGGTGTGTAAATAGAGACGCTCATATCAATCCTGCTGCTGAATGATGGTGACGGACATTTAATAAACTCACTCTTTCAAGGGGAAAGAATCAAACAGCTGGAACCAACAAACAAAACTCCAGTTGGTCTATTAACGATTTAAAACTCAGATTACAGTCATTGGTTTTGCACTGATTATTGGTGATCCTCAGTAATGTAACCTGTTACAAACTCTGTCCTAATAGTATTAAAAATTGTATTTCTATGGACATTTCAATTTGTATGAGGTGTGCGATGGAGAGGTCTATGAGTGTAGGACTCAACAAACTGTCAGCTAAAGCCATGGACCAGTTTCGGTGCTGGAACGTGGACTTTGTCCTGTGTGTACAGACAGGAGAGTGGTACTGAATCTCTCCTCTAACTTTGACCAAAATGTTCCTTTAAAGAGTTTCCCTCAAATCCAGCTCTTGAAGTGATAAATCAAATAAGTTGTCAATATGATTAATTATATTTACTGTCCATTTTCATGCTTTCAGCCCCGTTTTTTGTACATATGTTCATATTAAACCTATATTATATAGATCTTCCCAATTAAAATGTGACATATGTTATATATATTTTTTTAGTTCTGTACTTACATTGTTCCAGATGTTTCCTACAATTCTCAAACCAGAGAAATCTGTGATTGAAAGACCCCTAGCAGCAGAAGTTACATACTATGTGTTCAGTTACTCCTTGTGACCAAGTTATTTTGGATTAAAACCAACACTGTGAGTTTACTGTCACATCAGTGTCACAACAACTCCTTCAACCTAAACAACTATGAGTCGTTTTTTCAACCCTCTGATATGACCCATAGGAGTGTCTCCTGACAGAGCACCCCTACGGAGGCATGAGTACTGGGCCTTAGTTGTCATGGTTACCATAACTATAGTAACGGCCAGTTGTTAGGTTTATGTCATGGTTTGCTATGGCAGACACTTTTTGTTAGTTTTGTTTTGGAGTTTTTGCACTTCCTGTTTTATTTTGTAATTGGTTTCCTTGTGTGTCAGTGTTTTTGCTTCCTGTCTTGGTCCTGTGTCTGTGATTGTCTGCCCCGCCCTAATGTGTTTCACCTGTGTTCAATCACCCTTGCCTCCCTTGTCTATATAGTCCTTGTGCTTCCCTTTGTCTGTGTCGGTTCGGCTGTTTAATTCTGGGTTTGTTCACATTCATGTCATGTTCACGTCTGTTCACGTCACGTTCATGTTTGGATTTTTGTTGAATAAACCTGCCTGCACCGTCTCCCATGAATTGACTGCATTTGGGTCCAACTTACCTCGCAAAAACCCTGACAGTTTAGACATTAAAACTACTTGGTTAGGGTAAGGAAAAGATCATGATTTCAGTTAAAATAATTACTTCTTCAACATCAGACGATCTTCGTTGTCATGGTTACAATAATAACAACGATCAGTCATGGATAATAGAAACAGTATAAACTACTGGTTTCACATGGGAAACGAATACCGACTTCCTGTGTCACATTCGTGTGTTTTGTTAACATATCCATCCACCACAACCTCTTGACTTTGTTGCTCTTTATACTACGTCACCACATTTTTCCCATTGTTGCTGTCATAATTACCACGACCACTGGATGTCGCCTAGCAACAAATCGTAACCATGGGTCTTATAAGCCTCTGCTGGGTTCGTTTTTTCACAGCAGGAAAGTCTCCAGTGTCATCAGGCACAACTGTGCAAAATTCAATAAAAGTTCTACAAGAGAACAAACACAGTCGAGAGCTGGACACATGAAGTGCACAACTTTGTTACAGAGTTAGTAAGAGTTGGAGTACAAAAAGAGGTGCAGTTTCCATAGCGACACCTACGTCAAAGCAGTGATATTCATTAGCTAACCAACACTTAACAGAGAAGAGCAGGAAAAAGCAGCAAAAAGGACTCAGGTCTTTTCTTCTATGTTTCATGGCTGGAAGAAAACACAGTGACTGAGCTGTTTATACAGTGAGAGAATCTGTGAGAAGTGGACACAAAAAGACAAATAAAGTTAAACTAACTTCAGATTGACAGTCAGTGCTGGCCAGACATGAAGGAATGAGTCCTTTCTATTGATACTTGACTTGACTTGGCTGCTGCTGAGGTCAGGTCTCGTGCAGACTCACTGCTGGTGTCTTCAATGATGATGGAAACAGTGACATTGTTGATGATGTTGGTGGTGATAATATTTACAATGCTGCACATTCTAACTAACTATGACCCTCTGTTTCCACAAGGTGGCTGGATTTATACTTACCTCTTGAACATATTGATCTTGTAAACAACGTCCCACAACACTGCACTTTATTCGAAATGAGTTTGTACCTTATTATTTAAGTTTGTTATTTTATTGTCTTGTATCTGTATCTTAAATGATTTTGTATTTATGTCTTGCTGAAGTGCCCCCCAGGGACAAATAAAGCTGAAACTGAACTGAACTGAAACTCTCTTCTCTTCCTGCTCTGGACTCCGGCCCTCTGCTGATTGGACTGTATGAGAGCTTCAGGCTCCTCAGGTTCATTCATGTACCAGAGTCGAACGCTAGGCTGCTTGTTAGCCTGTCAGCCTGTGGGCTGATAGTTACACAACTTTTAGTGCATGTTACTGATAATAATTGTTTTGCATTTTCATTCAAATACTTTTATCCTTTCTGGACCATTTCTTATTTCTGCTACTGTCATGTTCATTTACTGTAAAACCAATACACATGGAGAAATCAATATAATTATCACAATAAGTAAAGTAAAGTCCCTCTTCATTACATATGTTATCAACTTTATGTGGCCTACAGCTCAATGGTTTGGGAGGATAATGATATGTCATATCATGTTAGTGTGCCCTGCAGCAAATCTCTGCAAAATCGAAATATTTAGAAGTCCAGACTTGGACCAGTGAGGGAACACTTGAACTTCCTGGCACCATACTTACAGTAGCACCCCTTAATTTCAGTGGCTTAAATATGGAGCAGAGGTAGTCGACAAAAGTTGGAAAACAAAATGAAAAATGGCATTTTAACCTAAGATTGTTAGGCAATTATTAACTGTTCTGTTCATTTAACAGTAGCACAGCGATATAGAGACTTTCCTAATTATGTAGCAGCTGAAGAGAGCTGGTGAGAACATAAATTTTTTAGACGGAGCCCAAGTGAAACAAATATAAATTACCTAAATGACCTCCTTCACAAAATGATTACTTAGTCATATTATTCCAAGGACTGTAAATAATACCGTGCTAATTATTCCCTAATGGCTGCACACTTTGGCTGGCAAAGATTTGTCCACGCTGCTACATGAGGCCATTTGCTATGAAAATCAAACCAGTGCCTTTTCAGCCAGCCCCAGAAGCAGCTTGTTCATGTGCAATAGCACCGGTGAAGAACATCCGCCCATGTAATGTGGTTTGATTGTGAAACTAACACCTTTGAAAGCAAAACTTGCAAAAGAAAATTTCCACACAACACAACATGTGAGGAGGGATGTGGTCAGATTAGGCCAGTACCTTGGCAGTGACTGCAGCCTTTAAAGTAAATGGTAGAGATTAAGGGAGGGATTAAGAGATTTCACGTCATCAAATTTTCCACTGCAAGATCAATATCATACTCTACTATAATGACTTCATTCAGATAGGAGAGGACTGTAAGTCGTATCCAGACAAAGAATTCATTGTCTTTACTTTAAAATATGACAGGAGATGCTCCATGCTGGCACAGCGACACATACACAGCGCTCTGTGTTGCATGTTTTTCCCTCTTTGTAACTGAATATATCAGATGCAAAGCCACAGCCACCGAACAGTGCAAGACACTTTGAAAGCAAATACAGTAAAATATCACATTACATAATGGTAATTGAAGTCACATTAAATATCAGTGTCCACTGGATAAGTGCTTTCATGTAAAATCGGCATAATCAAAGAATTTACTGGTGTGTATGATGTGTGTAAGCAAGAGGCTTTGATGCGAAATCAAACCACTGATGTACTGATGGAAGTTGTTATTTCTGAAATAACTCTGGTGCCAGGACAAGTTATTTGGGCGAAGGTGAGAAGGCATGAAGAAGTAAAATATCTCAAAATGTTACAGAGCCAACTTTTGGAAAATAAAATTCTTAGACTCTTTTTTTTTCGCAATATTTTTAGAGGAGCACCAGCAGAAAGAAAAAGGAGCATCAAAGTTAGACAGCACATGGCAGAGGAAGCTGAAAAAGACAAAGAGGCACAACAGAAGTTCAGACAAACAGAGGAGGCAAAACAGAAGCTGAAATGGTTACCATGGAGCTGATGATGAGATCGGGAAAGTATTAAACACCACAGCAACCCTTTTCATCTTGCTTCATCAGTTTATATGAGCTGTCTCTCTGCTGCAACGCTGAATGCTGACTGTAGTCAGCAGATACAATGGGATTTAAGGAGAGTATGAAGTATGAAGTTCGAATATATTCCTCAAGTTTGGATCCTCTATCGATATTATAGCAGTTCCTAGGACAGATCTCTTCTGGACAGAGACCTCAGATGTTGTATGTGGAGTCTGCTGGAGCCAGTATCCCAGTTTGGGGGGGGGGGGGTTCACAGCCCCTAATACTCCCATTACGACTGGGACAGCTTTGGACTTCACCTTCCACGTCTGTTCCAGCTGTTCCTTCAGCCCCTGATACTTCTCAATCTCCTTGTGCTCCCTGTTTCTAATGTCACTGTGAGCTGGGATTGCCACATCTATCACAACTGCCCTCCCCTGCTCCTTGTCAACCACAACTGTGTCTGGTTGATTGGCCAGTAAAGGTCCCCAGGCTCAGACCCATAATACTACACAAGCCAACCATGGAACACGAGCGAGAGAAATATAACTAAAGCCATACCGCCGGCTCAGACGTCGCCCGGATTAACAAGCTCAGCATCAGATATACTGTGTATATGTTGCTGTTGGGCCTCTTCGGGTTTACATCTATGTCTATGGACAGTTCTGTCAGGTCTATGAGTGCAGTGGCCCTGAAAGCTTAAGAAAACAAACAAATGAAGAAAACATCTTCCCCAAGCTGACAACATACTGTCTGCAGAAAAAAAACGAGAGAAATCTCAACCAGATATAGAAACGTGCTGCACATACAGAAAACACAAGCTTCTGTCTTCTCTGTTTCTTCAGTGTGTTTCTGTATTTGTTGTATTTTCTATTTATTCATTTATTTTCAAATTCAGAATATTTTTTTTAATTGCTTGTATTTTTTTCCATTTGCATGTGTATTCTTAAGTCGCAGTCCACTCCGCTCTTAGGGCCACCGTTCACTGGTCCCTCTTTGACCCTTAAAGGTTCCATGTTTTACTCTTTTCCAGTGTTTTATTTGAAGCGTTCATCCAGACACTTGCTGCCAAACAACTAAAACAAATATGTTGCCTCATATTTTTAATGATGGGATCAACTTCAAACTTACAAACTGTTTGCTGTTTTAGTCTATGTTTACTGTCAAGGGAAGATTCTTTGTTTGATGGCCTATATAGATGATCGACAAGTGATAGACACAGTAGATATCACAGTCGCAGCACAGCAGTGGTATCTACTCCGGTCTGCAGATCAGTGGTTTGTGTTCTCAGTGAGACAGAGTACAACTGGCTTATTAATACTCTAAATGTGTCGTGCTGGTGCAGTTATGTAGGCAACAGATTATTCGTGTTGAAAAATAAAACAGTTAACTGGGCCTCGGTGTCCTATCTGCTGAAAATCCCTAGAGAACACAGAATGCTGATGGCTTTAATAACAGGACACAGCATGTGGTACTATTGATAGGTCACACATTCCAATTACAGCCTTACATTAGTATTCAGGAGACCATCCCATTGTACTTCCAACTGCTATGAATCCCCTCTTCAGGTGAGTGGATGTGTTTACACACATCAGAACAGAAGAATAATGTTCATATCCTGGTTCATTAGAAGGCCTCTGTGGTTTGGAAGTAGAGTGGGCCAGTGTACTGGTTTTTCAGTTCTCAGTTTCACTTTCCCTCTGGTTATATTATGAACCAGTAAAGGCATTGTTATGTCATTGTGGTGCACAGTAACACACCAGACATCCAGCTGTGTGACTAACATCAAGCAACTGATATTAAGTGTCATATTCATGTAGCAGCAACCAATGGTCCTTGTAGGGGAAGAGTGTGTGACACCAGGTCTGAGAGTAAAAACCTTTCACCTCCACATGGTCATACAAGGTGCAAAGAGAAGCTTAATGCGCAAGAATCTCCTTGAATTTCTATGAATTTACAGTAGATTGATAATCTCTAGCAAGAGGTTGTCAGTCTGTTGTTGCTGTTGTTGTTGTTGCTACTTTTATTTCTATGAAAACTGGAAATCTAGTAAATCTGGAAAGCCAAGTTTCTAAAAGTTCTTAGATGTTGAATTTGCCTCTCTGATTATCATATTTCTCAGATAAAGATGGTTATTTTTGCATTTCTTTTTCACTGGGAAATAAAAACTGTTGATGTGATTTTTGCAAGGGTCTATGAAACAAACATGTAACACCACAATCCCTCATTTATAATGTGTAATATGTTGAGAAAGACTCGGTTGTACTAGTGAAGTGACCCAGGTATTTAGCCTCTGTTGGACATTGATGAACCAAGTGACATCAATGGCCTCGATAATGACCCCAAGGCTAAATAACTTGGGTCTCTTCACTAGTACAACCAAGTCCAGTTGCCCTCGATTCAACTTCTCTTGGATAAGCATGACCTGGATGACTCTCTACAGACATCTTCTCTGTTGTTGCTTTTATTTATTTATTTGTTTTTGTATATTCTGTATTTTTTAAGAAAAACGCTGGGATGGGAGGAGCAGATTTTGAGGGTATTGTTGCCCTTTAACCATTAGGCTTCCAGGTCACTGTAGGTCCAGTAATTTATGTTACTGTAAAAATATATATATTTTTTTCATTTCAATCAAATGTTTTGTTTCTTAAGGTTTTTCTTGAATAGATAAAACTATTTCCTTTAACTTCTTTTAAATTTGGATGTATGAACTGAGGTTATTATTTTAATTTTGTTTCACTCGTCAACCCTCTTAAATTGTTCTATTTTTAATGTTTTGATGTAACTCTATTGGTGAATCCAATGATGTTGTTGTAATCAAATATAATTATATGTATTTCCTTTGAATATGGACCCCAGAGAGAGTACCTGTTGCCAAGACAACAGCTCATGGGGATTCCGATAAACAATGAACGATTGTATAATGTTAAGTCTGTTTATCCACACGTGGGCAACAATGTACTGGATGCAAGAGCAGTGGTTTAGTGGGACGGATGCATTCATGTTAACAACCGGATAAATGCATCTCAGACAATGTCTTTAAGTGGTTCAGACTATCATGTTTAATTTATTTTCATCTGAACCATGATAAGTAAATTTATTCTGGTCTTTTATGTGGATAATTGGTATGTGGACATATATAAATATATATATATATATATATGTTCATGTCTCAAATGTTAGAATGGACCAACAATCAACAACGCTTCCTTTCGGTTTAGGTCTAAAACCACATTTGTAATTGCACATCAAGTTCTTTAAATCTGGCATTAAGTCTTCTGTCTAGTGTGTCGACCTCAGTGAATGCCTCTAAGTACACAATAGAAATGAATGGGTTTATGACAGCAGCAGTGTAAGAAGAGGATCCATTGACTCAAGCTCAGCAGGAGTTCATGTCTCAGTGTTAAAGAGGCTTCACTCTCTAAGACTGGGAAACCAAAGTGAAAACAGTCGGGTGGGCAGGATGTCTGAAAGCTGTTGGGGCATCACTGTACAGCAACACTACAGAGCCACTGAATAGGTCTGGCTCTGAAAAATTGTGCTGGAACAGAGGCAGATGTATGAAGCACTCTCAGCATTTAGCTTTCTTTTCAACTTAATGTTGATTGAGTCAGTCGAGAAACCTCAGCTCCATCTCGCAAAGCCCCCAGCTGTCACGCAGTCAGGTGAAGGCAGCACATCCAGGACAATACGGGTATTAAACATGCTGCGCACAGACAGAAGTTTATGCTGCCCTTTGGCAAGAATTCTGACAGATGCAGGAACACTCAGAAGACAGTTAAGAAAGACAAACACAGCTGCCACACAGCACACAGGTTTGACAGCTGGATCATTTTTTAGACAAATCTGTTTTCAGATTAAGGTTGTTGCCCACATCGATACCAGTTTCATTAAGAGGAGATTTGTGCTGTGTGAGTCCACAGGGAACCGACTGTTGCCTGCTACAAAGCCAGAGGACTGTTCTCAGCACGAGAAGTTTCTCAGCTCACTTTGTCACTTTACACCTTTGTAACCAGTTAAATGTCACAACAAAGCTGATTAAAATCACAGGATTTAAGCAAGTTATAAGCCACACAATTATAGGGTAAAGTTTGGGACTTGATTCACCTCGTGCTCATTCAAGGCCATAGGTTTTGTTTCAAACATGTGGTGGGCAAAAAAACTTGTTAATGACACTAAAAACTTTGTGTATTTTAAGTGGAAAACCTGACTACTTCAAGACTTTTTAGTCAGTAGTCTTTTTAGGAGAATATCAATAAGTTAAAATATACATTAAATTATCATCATTTTACAGTGGCCCTAACAGCTCAATGCACTGCAACTGAAAAAAACACATGCAAATAGACAAAATACAAACAAATACAGAAAACATCATAAATGTAAATACACGCAGTCATTTTACAGTGGCCCTAACAGCTCAATGCACTGCAACTGAAAAAAACACATGCAAATAGACAAAATACAAACAAATACAGAAAACATCATAAATGTAAATACACGCAGCAAAACCAAATACAGAAATGTGCTGCAGATACCCGCAACACAAGCAAATATATAAGTACACTGCAAGTAGCACAGATGGCAATGGAAGTGTTCACAACAGATACAAAGAGATTTTTCTTTTCTTTTTTTTACAATGCTTTTAGCTTCAAAAGTGGCAAAGCATTGAACAACAAGTGTATCCCAGTCAGATTCATCGCTTTTTTGTGTCCCTTGTGAACACTGTCATTGTCGTCTCTGCTACTTGCAGCATGTTTGTGTGTTTGTTGAGAGTATTTGCAGCACACGTGTTGTCAAATGAACGAATTTCTTCGTGTTTTGTATATTTGCATGTGTTTTTTCTGAATTTGCGGTGTGGAGAGCTCTCAGGGCCAACGTATCATTTTCTACTTCTGTGATTTTGAGAAATTAAAGTGCTTTTTTTTTAACACTCAGTAGTGTCTGCATTTTATCTTAGTGGGCTGAAAGCAGTCCCCACAGCCTCCACCAGTAAGGTAGGACAGCCTGTATGTAGCCTGTGGAAAATCAAGTGACATTGAAGAGA
>NW_019525521.1:1039694-1128292 GCF_002814215.2 Seriola lalandi dorsalis | reverse complement strand
CATGACATAAACTGTACATAAATTGTGCTCTGTAGATTCATCGAATATGAACATGATGCCAAGTGATACTGGACTGACCTGCAGCTCACCTGTGTGTCTGTGGCATCAGAGCTCACCTGAGACCCTGCGGCTGGAGTCATTAAATAGTAAATATTTTTCCAGCTAATTTCAAAGATGAATTTCTTCGTGTTTTGTATATTTGCATGTGTTTTTTCTGAATTTGCGGTGTGGAGAGCTCTCAGGGCCAACGTATCATTTTCTACTTCTGTGATTTTGAGAAATTAAAGTGCTTTTTTTTTAACACTCAGTAGTGTCTGCATTTTATCTTAGTGGGCTGAAAGCAGTCCCCACAGCCTCCACCAGTAAGGTAGGACAGCCTGTATGTAGCCTGTGGAAAATCAAGTGACATTGAAGAGACCAAGTTCCATAATACACTAACTTGTCTGTCTGAAACAAAATGCTGGATGAAATAGAAATCATTATTTTTGGTCCAAAGTCCACACAGCCTTTACCATCTTGGTTCAGTGTCCACAAATGTAAAACCTGCAGCCTGAAACCTGGGTGTAACATTTGACAGTGACCTCACGTCTGAAAAACAAAAGTCATTTGGTCATGTTTTTAATCAAGCGAGAAGCATCTCAAAAATCGGATCTGTTCTCTCTCAACTTGCTCTTGACAAGGTCATACAGGCTTTTACATTTGATATCATCTTCGTCAGATTATTGTCATTCATTGTATTCTGGGTTGAGCCAAATAAAACTATCTATAATAGTGTTGGCAAGGCTGCTGTGGGCAAATAGCTACAGCTTTTCAACACACTTTACTAACATTAAACATAGAACCTTGTTCTTTTACTTTTGTACACCTCCATATATGCTGTCTGGAATTTGCAGTACAGTTATATAAGAATATTTCCTGAAAGAGAGGTCAGGTCTACCCTCTCTCTCAGACTGGAAGGACATTAGAGAGCTTTGCAATTTCACCTTTCAGAGTTCAGTTAGACTGAACTGGAAAAAATAACACTTGTGTTAAAAAAGTTACAGCTGGCACTAACCTCCATGACAAATACAACTTGTTCACTATACTTGCTTCACACTTACAGCTACACTATGATTTACCTATATAAAGACTGTCATGTGAAATTTGCAGTAATTTACAGCAGTGTTGTCCCTCTATAGCTTCAGTAGAACATTCTGCTTTGTGAAAATTACACTGAAACTAAAACTGACTTAAAATTCCATATAAATATTAAACAGGTCAATCGCAGTTGAAAGGTCGGTGACCATTGCTACGGAGTATCACCCTCATTTCCACAAACAAGGTAAGCTACTCAAAATCTAAGACCGGAAAAGAACGGACACTCATTGGTATATCAAAGAATATGTGTATGCAAGGTTGTTTATTTCATTATCAATACTAACAATAATAATTAATAACAATTTGGAAGTTAAATGCACCTTCAGTTGGCCAGATATTCTAGTCCTGATCCCCTTTATCTTTTTTGTGTTTGTTACTAACATATTATTTCCTTGATAAATGTATATTTTGTGTTATTGTTATCGTATTATTGGCTTTAATAAAATGAAGTGCAACCTGCTGCACAATATCCTGATCCTCAGCTCATGAGGAAGCTCCTTGGCGTCATATTCAAACGCAGTAAATCAAGCATAATCACATGTGTTGCGCATAAACATACATCAGTATCATTTTATTCTTTTCATAAAGCCAGACTTCAGTTTTTGTGTCATGTTCTCCTGCAGACATATTTATCCCTCAGAGGGGGGATTAGAGTTTTTTGAAAGAACTAAGCTCTTCAAATATTATCCATCCACAATCTGGTGCTGTGCTCCTGAGGTGTCACTTCTGGTTTCACATCACACCTTTGCAGTCACATATTCACAAAATGTCGTTTTATTTTTAGGCATGTTCCTTTCCATCATTAAGAGCTCAACAGAGAGGTGCAGATCATGTCCGCTGTTACTAAGTATCAATAGTTCCTGGGCTTACTTGATAATAGGCTGACATTAAAGGTTCGGTAAACAAGATTTCAAAAAATTAATAAGCAAACTGATTTTCTATGTAAAGAGCCAATGAACATTTTGTTTTGGACTAAGACGCTGGCGGTCTAGTGCAACATCTAGTGGCAGTGACAATTACTTACAGAACCATTGAAGTTGGCTGTGTCGGTTTGTGTGTCTGTATTGAGTCAAAGACATTTGTTGGGGATGAAGCTCTACTCTTAACACTACTGTACAAGGAGTGGACGTCTTTAATGCCAACAAATCCAAAAAGAGTCAGTTTCCACTTTTCCACACAAACTTTCATTCATATCATATTGATATCAGTTTTATAGCTTTGAACTAGGACCTTTAACACGTAACAGATAAAGTGTATCAGATTAAGTAGTTATTAGTATGTGCCAGATACATATTTAATCAACATTAAGGTAAATATATTGTATTTGATCAATCCAATATTAGGGACTTGGATTTGGGCCAAAAAGATTAAAAAAAAACAAACAAAACAACAACAATGAAAGAAAATTTTTATAGCATGATATCCCCACTCTACTAACTATTCCACTAGCTAGTAGCTTTGGTTCTTGGCAATATTGTGTATAACTGGGTGGAAATACAATATGAGTAAGGATTGGTTCAATAGAGAGCTTCGAGTAATGGTAATTTAAATCATGTTGAATGTTTTTTTCTACAACCAATGACAAAGGAAATCAATGGAACGAGTTCTATCATATACCAGCATTTAAATCAGACCCACACACCCAGGAATTAGTCCCATAATGCTCCACAAGTAGACAAACACCTCCCCAAACTGAAAATCGTTCTTACTGAAAAAAAATAAAGTTTCTAAACACTAGAAATGTGCTGTTTCTTCAATACTTTCATCACTAACTTTCTCCCCCTCATCAGTCCCTCATATCTCCGTGTACCTTGAGCCTGTAGGCAGTCAGAACTGTGTGGAGCACCACTGGGGGCTGCAGACACATCACCTCCTCAGGCACAGTAATTATTTGGCTCTTTTATTGTTGAATGAGCTGCTGACGGTCGGCCTGAGGGGAGTCAAATATCTTTTTTTGCCACAAAGTTTCTTGGAGGAGACTCGACAGCTGCTGGCTGCTCTAAACACTGCTTTCCTAAATTACCTCAGGTGTTGGTAAGAAGGACACAGGCATTCAGAGACTGTCAAACTCTAAGTTCGCTACAACTTTAAATTGGTTTTGATAAATTCCTTTAGTATGCAGTGAAAGAATTATTAAATATTATGGAATATTGTATAGTACAATCAGGGTAAGATTAAGAAAAGCTTATGGCTAATAAAATGTGGGTACAGTTTTGCCTGAGAACTCATACTTTTTCAGTGCGTTGACCAAACAGCTTTGTAGTTAAAATAAGCAGATTTTGTGCCTCTGTTGTTGTATGTTGTAATGATTTCTTTCAGTCCATGTAACTAGTACACATATCTATAATAATAATAACAACAGTTTAGCTGAAATTAGCTGACAATCATCCATAAGCCATCGCAAACACACAAATGAATGTTTTTTTATGAACTACGAGTGCGACCAAAGTGTTAACTAACTCATGCCGCTACCTCACCCAGGAACTAGATAAATAAAATCTTACAATTACATCTCATCATCAACTGGATAAAATGAGTCTAAAACAACCAGATTTCAAAACATCATACAACACAGCATAAAATGTGACAAGGGAGAAGCAGCAGGTCTTAGACACAGGGATCAGAAAACAAGGAGGCAGCCGGCAACAGGCAGGAATGGTTATGAAAGGTGAGATGATCTGGCACTGGGAAAAAATAGCAGGGAACAGGGAAAAGGTGTGGCTGAACAAGGGAATGAGAAACAGGTGTGCAGTGTGTTCAGGTGACTGGTAGGAGCGGGAAACTCAAGAAGAGCACCAGGTGGACAGATAAGGAATGACAGGTTCTGGGAAGTTTGATGAAAATGCTAGACCCAGGGGAGAGATAGAAATTCAGGGCAGGTGTCACCAGGACTTGGTGCTCTGGAGTCAGCACTTTTTTATCTGGCTGTGCTTGTGATTCTCCTGTCCTTTCTGATGACCCACATATCCAAGAAATGTAAGAAATAGTACAATATTACAACCTTATTCATCACCACAGAGGAGCGTTTGATCTTGTGAAGGGTCTGAGTTCAATCTCAGAGGTCAAAAATGTGCAAGGAATCTTATCAGTGAAGCATAACCTGCAAAAGATCTCATCATAAGAAAGACTCTCAGATGAAGAGACTTTTCTTAAGCAACCCCACATACAACTCATACAGCTTGAACATATTTTAATCATATCACTGTCAAAGCAAACGTACTACAAACTATAATTAGAAATGTCAGTGACTTTAGGGAAGTGACTGTTGTTGACTTTCATTTTTTTGGTTGTGAAAACAAAATTAAAGTGTATCAGCGAACACTGATCACACTATGACAGTGGCGACAGTATCCTGTTGCTTTGCACTAGTTCAATACCAAACAGGAAAATTTGAAGTCAAACTTTCATGGCTGTGAAAACAAAACCTACTTACTCTACTTCTGTGTTTTACCTACAAACCTGTACATAAAACTCATGAAGCATTACCATTGACATGTTGTGATCAGCAATCCTCCATTCATATTATATCAAAATGTAAGCCTCTTATGATTGATCAGTTGTGGTTGTTGCTGCTTGGTTGGTTGTGTTTTTGTCATTACTTTAGAGACGAGGAGTTTGTTTTGGGTAGGTAGCCATCATCATGCAGACTGAGTCTCGCCACTTTGTTATTTTACCCTCTTTATTTTTGGTGGTATTGTATATATAGGTGAAGGTACGATGTCACTTACAAAGTCGAGCGTTTTAAGAACCCTACTGGGTCGCCACTGGAGAGTAGCACAGACTGTAAATACAGATGGACGTAGCCTCCGTGACATCACCCACAGGTTTCTTAAGAGCGGTTTTGAAGCTCAGAGTGAGCTGCTCCACTGTTGCCATCTTGGCAGTGCATGACTCTGCCAAACTCCAGGCTAATCCGAAAATGGAGAAAGAGGTGGGGTGTGTGTGTGGAGCTGAGACTTCAGAGCATACCGGTTTGTGGCAAGCATACACCCACCGACCTGTCACTCCAAGCGGCCACGCCCTCAATTATGCAGAACTTTAAGCCTTAATAAATTATATAAACAGGTTTCATGAAGGAGGAAATTTGTTATAGAGACCCAAACTGTTTCTGTACCAGGGGGGTAAACATTTATTTGTACTGTAACGTTGGATATTTGAACACTATGGGGTCTACGGGGTTTGACTCACTGTTGGAGCCAGTCTTTAGTTGTCATTAGAGGAACTACAGTTTTTGGTACTTCCATGTTGGCTTAATTTTTCAGCCTCGAAGGTTGCCGCTTGGAGACTAGTTAGGCTAGTTAGCCATCTTGTTGGGCAGTTAGGGGTTGAGGTACCTCCCAACAGTTTGTTTATGCTGTAATATTCACCATGCACAGGACAGGATCTGTAGTTGGTCTACTTGTTGTGAGCCTTTTGGTTTGTGGCTGTTGCGCTACACTTTTCTTTGTTGGTCTGCTGTGTTACTGTTACATTTGTAATGTTTGTTCTCGTGGTGGTTGCCATTTTACGTCTGATGGGAGTGGTGCCCACTTGTATGGCTACTTGTGTATTGAAGGCTCATTCTTAAATCCAGTGACAGCAATTTAGTCGGTCCTTTTGTGTGTGTGTGTGTGTGTGTGTGTGATCTTGTTTGAGCCACATTTGACCTGCCTTTTGTCAGCAGCAGTACCAATTTTGTTGTGCTGTCAATACACATTGTTGGCTTCAGATTGAAGCTTAAAGATTTGTGTGTGGTGCTGCTAACCCTGAGTAATGACTTCAGTATAATCAACATTAATCCACATGCTCACAGAAGTAGTGGTGTTTGCTTTTCAGTGAGTTTTGTGGACTTTTCTGGTTTCTGCTTCGAACTGAACTGTTAACATACAGCCTTGCTAAGTAGCATCTATTTTGAAATTGTAAATGCTCAGTGAG
The DNA here is from genome assembly GCF_002814215.2 of Seriola lalandi dorsalis. Lineage (NCBI taxonomy): Eukaryota > Metazoa > Chordata > Actinopteri > Carangiformes > Carangidae > Seriola > Seriola lalandi. The sequence goes on along the minus strand of NW_019525521.1, from coordinate 1,122,241 downwards.
TAAAATGCATCACACTGAAAAATAGTATGGTGGAGCATTGTAACAGTAACCTTTGATGTATATTAGCGCCACATTGTACTTGAATGTTTTGTATTTGTGTGATTAATAAAACTATTTATGCATTGTCTTAAGGCTTTGTATGTGTTTGTCCCTTTTCTGCCCCTGTATTCTCTGTAGCTCCACACAGGTGCTTCTTCATCAGTCATCAATGAGAGGCATCTGGGAATGAGGTGCTTAAAAGCTCAGCATCAGGAAGGAGAAGCTCCTCCATCTGTCTTTGGAGTCTTGTTTTCGTGTCCTGGTTGCTCTGTGTATTTACGTTAATAAATGTTGTTGTTGTTTTCTGTAGTTGATTGGTCCGTTGGTTCACCACCTCCATATCCTTACCATATCATAGCAATAATTACATTTTTTAAAACCTTAAAGGTCCAATATAGTATAAAGGTAGATGTCCATGTCTTTTTTGATTATAAAGCAGGTCTAGGTTCTATATGAATACTGTGAAAGTATCAAAGCGCTCAGTGTATATATATATTTATATATATTTACCTTGGCTTGAGGAAAATGTGTCTAATTGGACCTCTTTGAATTTTAATGGAATACTCCTGCATTCAATGATTTAAACGCTAACAGCAAACCTTTCATTTTAAAACGATCAGGCAGCCAGTGTAAATAAACAGGTATAATGTCATCTCATCACTCAGTTCTAGTTATTCTGTGCTATGTAACTAAATGTATGTATGACAGCTCCACAGTCAGCTAAATTAAACATAGACTGAACCTCTGCAGTATATATGACTGCTAAGACAATATTTGTGGTTCATGCAAGAAGCTTTTACTAATATCAGTGGATCTCTCAAACATGTTCCCTCCTGGTGTCCACCAGATGCTACCACACCTTAGAGCACAGATCACTGTGGGACCCTCAAGGGGGTGGTGTACTACACCATCAGGAGGGGAGACACACATCAATTAGAAATGAGCAACTCAACTACCCGTGACGCTCCGGTCATTAGTTCTAGCGTTCTGAGGTCTGGACAGCCATTCCAGCACCACATGATAAATTACTCTGCTCGTTTATAAAAGTGCTGGCCCCCAACCCACACACACACACACACACACACACACACACACACACACACACACTCTATCATTGAAGCACCTATCAAAATTTAATTAAGAAATGTGCAGCGAGACACAGTACACTCTAACCTATAAAGACAAATGGTAAACAATAAGAAAATACAGCGTGACACGAGGATTGTATTTCCTCAGACATACTGCTAAATCAATATGTCATCAAGCATCCCTTGAAAGGGAAAAAGAACACATGTTTTCTGTTTTTCTTCAGGTCAGCAGCTCAATGGATTTTTCTTGACATGTTTATTCAATTATTGTAACTAAAACTGAATAAGGGAAGGGGGTTTGGGAGAAGACAAACAGAAGTTATGTAATTAAAAAACTCTGAAGATAACATTTGCTCCTAAATTGATTAAATTAAGAAATACTATGACGGCAACCTCACAGCAATTCCAACACTTTCTTTGCAAAGTTCATTTAAGTGGTTTCAGCTGATGTCAGACCCTACAAGCTAAGTCAACTGAAGAACTGAAACTTAGGAAACATAAAGTGAAAGCAACCAACAGGTCAGTCGTGATTAAAGCCAACACAGAAGCTCTGGTAGAAAGAAAATATAAAGGCTGAGCTGTTGATGAACCAGCCAGAAAATTTAAATTTAAATGGCGAACATGGTTAACACTAAGCCTTCTTTGCATTAGCATGTTAACATTTTCATTGTAACCATGTTAACATGCTAATTTAAGCATTTGTCTCAAAGTACTGCTGTGCCGCAGTGCAGTCTCAGAGAGCTTCTAGCATGACTGTCGACTCTTAGGGCTCTATTAACGATCCAAAGCGCATGGTCTGAAGCACATGGCGCAAGTGCATTTAGGGTGTGTCCATGTCACTTTTGCTATTTTAACGGCAGAGAAAACAGTCTTTGCACCAGGCGCATGGGTCAGAATTGTTGTACTTAATCTCTTAATTATTCATGAGAGTGTTTTGGTCGTAACATCCAATAAACCAATCACAGTACCATCTTCCATTCCCTTTAAAAGCCAGGCGCACTTGTACTTTGGCGTATTGCCATTATAACGGCGCAGTGTTTCACACAGTTAGATTCTATCTGAGGTCCGTTGATTACATATTGTGACTGACCAGTGAGCTCAGTCCTGGCACACACATGCAACAGCTCTGTGCACACTGAGGGGCAAAGAAGGGCTGAGTGAAACAATGTGCTGCGCACAGCTCTACAGTGCAGTGAGCACAAATCACAACGTTAGAAATATTTCTATTTATATCATGAAAGGTGTAAATAAATCTTCAGTTTGTATGAAACTGTGGTGACAAATTTAGATGATGAATGTGGAACACTGTGGTGGATTTACCAGGTAGAAGGAAAGAACGCTTCTCTGCAGAGCCACGTGAAACTAGAAAATACACTTGCGTTGCGTTGTCTTGTTAACATGAACAGGTTTTGAGTGTTGACCATGTGATCAAGGTGGAGTACAACTTTTCTGCTGCCATCATAACCTCCATCCCAAAGTCATATATTTCTCTGCTAACCCTTCAAACTCATCAATCTATAACTCAAACTTTCATTATCTCACTGGCACCTTTTAAACAATGAGTTGGAATATCCCTGGATTTGTTTTGCACATGTATACATCTTGTCCTGGTCTCTGGACCAGGTTATGCTGCCTGGAGTAGTCCAATGAATATTTGAATTGAGACCAGGATACATGTAAACACCTTATGCAGGTATCGGATCATTCGTTGTTGGTACAGCGCATAGAGGCTGAGATGTTGAGAAATGAAGACAGTTGCATACAGATGATCAGAACGGTAGACCAAGGTGAGGTGAGTTTATTTATAGAGCACATTTTATTAACAACAGCAATTCAAAGTGCTTGATATGTATATTCTGTCGTATATAATGTTACAGTGTCAGATGTCCACATTAAATGTGGCCAAAGTTTCAAATAATGTGGTGAACATGTGTAAAAGTCCCTGCGAGGTGTCAGTCTGCTCTGAACAATGGGTTTCCAATATTTTTTCTAGGTATAAAGAAATCTGAGTCACAGATTTCTGCTCCAAGCTCAGCTCGTTCACCCAAAACCATTTACTGAGTAGCATTATAGGCGTCATCCTGCATTCAAATAACCGACTGTTCAGGTTTACCATACAGTCGTTTGGCAACAGCAGAATTAAATTTCACTAGCAGTGTTAGCTTTGGTTGTCCTGACAGCAGATGTTTCCTCTTCAGTCTGAGTTTTAGCACATTTTCCACATGTACATGTTTTGACAGGGACATATTTTCTGTACAGATGTGATGTGTGAAAGACTAAATCCACCATTATTGTCACAAAATAAACAGGTAGTGGGCGTGATAATTACCAAGACATCCTGCCGTAATCTTTGTTGCTACGGATGTTGGCGCTGTCCACTCTCTTATTCTGGATCAGATTGAGTCTTGAACATCAACATCTACAGATGGAACTGAGAAAGTTCCATTTCCAATCAATTATGCTCTGTTGCTTAGGTTTAGAGTTTGCTCTCAGAACCATCACTGGGTGTGCTGGTCTTTGGCAGGCTTCCGGATGTGCGGCCAATCAGAAGAAAGTGGGCTTTAAAGGAGGCTTCTTAAGGAGGCCTGGGCTAATATTGCTTTTTTTTCAGTCTGAGGCTCAGCTGAGGGGCTGCATAACAGGCAGTCTGGGAACAAGGAACAGAGACATGTTTTGAAATGTGAATCATGCAAAGCTGTTCTACTGGAGTCCCGGAATAAAAATAGAGAGCTGGAAATGAGCATAACAGCTCCCCTTTAAAAACATGAAGAAAACAACAGCTTAAGAATAGCAAAAAGCAAGAATATAAACCCAGATACTGTTACATGGGTATAAATAACCTGACTGGTAACAGCCAATAACTCAGAACAAGTCAAGCCTACATCCAGCAGGATGGAAGCTGCAGGCCACAAAACCAAAACAATGAGCTGAAAGAAACAAACATGCTCGTTACAGTTGAGGTGAAGTGTAGAGTCACACTGTAATGCTCACATACTCATAGGTATTTAAACCATTCTTAATTTAAAAATATTAATTAAAGCAGCTTTAATCACTACTATCTAAATCTCTATCTATTGATCTACACAGCGATGGACATGTGTGAATCTACACCTGAGTGAAACCACAGCACAGGTAAAGTTTTGCTTTTGGTTAAATGCACAGAGAAGTACAGATTAGGAATGAGAGTGATTTTACAAAGATTCCCTATAAAACTACACAGGGGTTAAAGTGGGATTTGGCAGATGGGGGAACCCTAACATATGGTGTAATGGTGCAACAGGGAAAAATGACTCACATCAAAATTGATTTGTACTGTGAGCTGCGGTGGACTTGGACTTTTTCTTTGTGGACATGCTGTGTGATCAGCTGACCTTTCAGAGAATCTGCGTGTTGCAGTTTCAGCTGCCGATCAGTCACAGGAATTTCTGGATGCTCTATGAAATGTCTGTTTCTCTGTCCTTTTGACACCAGAAAAGCTGATGTCAAAAAGGTTTGTCTTATGTCCTCCTCCCCATAAAACATGACCAGCTTTTGGCTTAACAACACTGAATGTTTCATTCTCAGTCAACATTCATGCGAGTGCTTCATAAGCTCCGATCTTCAAAATGTTCAACAGCCTGTCTGTAGTGTGGTCCAGGATTGTGTGGTCTGGCCACAAAAATTTTGCCTCTTAACATTATCTCAGCAAACTTACAGATGAATCTTTGAGCTCCTCCAGAGCATCAAGCATAAAACCCATGTTCTTCATGAAGTCAGCTGAAGACAGCTTTGCAGCAGGTCCCTCAAACATGCAGCTGCCGTTTGAATTATGTTCAGTATCTTGCACCATGCCTTGTCCAAACAGCATTCACTGATAATGCCTATTTCTGAGTCTGCAGAGCTCAGTTCTCTGAACTGTATGAAATCTGCACAAGTGACGTTGGAGTGGAGCACTCTGCCAACGCACAGACCATTTGACTTTTGCATGTCAAGAAGTTCTGGATGGTCTGTTATGTTTTGAATAATGAGCTGGTCGGAATGCTCTTCTTGTGCCAGAAGTGAACCTGAATTTAACTCTTTATCTGATTTCAAGTATTGCAACTGCCTGTTTCTGACCCTGAAAATGTGTGTTCATTTATTTTTTTCTGCAATGATGTCATTTGTTTTTCCATAGGGAGAAATTTTGCAGGTTTGCCACTGGCAAGAAGTGCCTTTGTGATTCTTTTCTATAAACACCAAGTGATGTAGCGCTTCTGCAGACAGAGCATCCTGCTGCTGCAGCTCTGGGCTGTGATTTCATACTGTATATGCATATATGTTTTAATTTTTGTATGAGCTCATCATTTATTTCATTGTGTGTAAATTCCTTTTTTTCAATACATTTCTGCTACTTCCCTGTTCCCTGTAAAACGGTCTGACATAAAGTGTCCACATGCATGAAATTTAATCTATTGATTTCATGTACCTGGAGACAAATTCTTTTTCATGACATTAAGCAGAAAATAGAGACATAATTTTTCAAAATACGCACAAACACAAGTGCGCTGAACTCTGTCTGACTCAAACAGCTGAACTGCAGAGTAACGCAGTGCACGTGCTGAAATTATTCAAGATAAAACAAACACCTCAACTGCTATTCATTTTTTTCTGAGGATATTTTATTAAAGTGGCTAAAACACATTGTTTCTGTCTTGTTTCTCCTCCACAGCAGCTCATCACTCAGATTCTGCTGCTTCTCTAAACCAGCAGAACACTGATCTGGATCTATTGCAGCTAAAACACTGACTATAGCTAAGTACGTCACACGACCCCACGTCAAATAACTCGGACTATCACTTTAAATATACTGTACATAAACATGAATCTTTCCCTAACCTTAAGTCCTGTGAGAGTCTAAATATAAAACCATGAAAAAGTTTAATCATGCTGTCGTCACTACAATTAGATATTTCACAAACTGACAGTCATGCTGACCATCACAAAAATAAAAAAAATGGACAAGTCAAGTCCATGTTCTCAAAATCAATAGATCACATTTTGTGTGACATGAGACCAGGTTTTATCCGTGAGATAAGTTCAGTCGGCTCTCATCTCCAAACATTCTGCCTGTTTCCTGCCTCATTATCTCGTTCTTTACAGGTTACTAGCTGGTAAATCACACACATACTGTATGATGGTAAAATCATTTCAGCACAATATAAATGTAAATATCTTCCTGCTCTACCTTCCTCTCATTCACGTGATGTCATCAGGGACATGCTTGTGCAGGCAGGAGGTAGAGCTCCAAATTGACTGAGAGATTATGATCAACCTGGAAAGTTGTTTTTATGCCTCCTCCCTTTTAGCAGCAGCATTCTGGTCAGAGCTCTGGATTTTATGAAGATGTCTATAGTTTTGAACAGAAAATGCAAGAACAAATTGCCATTTAAGGTAAGAGCGCTGTGTGTTCAAGGCTGTTTCATGAATATTGATATTTGCTAGGCTCTGTGTTTTCAGAGTTTCCCAGCTGATAGAGGAGGAGACTGATGGTCTTGGATGGAAAATGCATTTTGTTGTTATGCAAAAAAAAATTAAAGGTCCCATATTTTACACTTTTCTGGTGTTTTTATATGGAGTGTTGATCCATGAGAAGATATATTTGTTGTTTTAAGAACCAAAACCCATCTCATAGTTTTACATCTCCTCTCTCAGGCTTCTCTGATTTGGTGCTATACAAATAAAACTGAATTGAATTGAATCTGATTGGCTGACTGTTGCCTGCCACTATAGTTTGGTAAAATTCACCCATAATGCTAATGGTCAGTCAGTGCTGAAATGAACCGAACAGACGGTCAAATTTGAACTAAAATGTTCCAGCTGGATTTTGTGTTTAGCTTTACACCAGAGCCTTTGGCCTGGTTCCGGTGCAAACCTCTGGATTATCTGGCAGCACCGGGGTGACTGTGCACGGTGTTGCAGTGTCCAGGTTCTATGAATGAGTGGCAGAGTCCACTGCGTGGACTGCGTGTGTGGAGGCCAGGGAAGCGTGTGTGGCGGCAGAATCCGAGACCGTCGGGGACATTACGGTAATTGGGATGCTGGGTCAGCAAGACTGGAATATGGCGAATGGATCACCAGAAGAAGGAGCAGTCTACCATCACAATGCAGCCTTGAATAGGTATGACTGGGACTGCAGACGAGAGACCAGCAATGATGTTAAGGTGACTGCATGGAGGGAACATCTATGGGCGGCGGCATGAAATTATGGTGTAACTAATAAAATAACATGAAAAGTAATCCAAGTGTTAGAAGAATAGTGGAAAATAGCATTAAAAAGATTAAAAGCTGTAAATAAGACTTCTAATACAGATCTAATAAAAAGCAAATTCCAGACAAACACTGGGAGAAACCAAATCCTGCAAGGTTTAGATGGTGCGTCCAGGTGGGCGGGGCTTGGTGACTGCTTTGTTGTGACATCACAAAGTTCCAGAAGTCCTGACGGCTGGTTTTAAGGCTCAGTTTCTGAATACAGGCTGTGTGCATTTCTCTGTGGACTGAGGCTTTGATACTTTCACAGTATTAATATAGATCCTAGACCTGATCTATAATCAAACAACACTTGTACTATATGGACCTTTAAACTGCTGGACCACAGGGCAGACTACACACAGTCTGTCACTGTTTCATCATTGTCATGGTTTGGCCTGACAGGACTATTTCAGTTGGCTTTTGGACTCTGTTTGGAGTATTGGTTGTTTTCCTACTTTTACTTTGAAATTACTTTCCTTGTGTGGATATTTGACTTCCTTTCGTTGTCCTGTTTCCCTCCTTCCCGATTGTCTGCCCCGCACTAATGCGTTTCACCTGTGTTCAATTACCCTTTCCTCCCTTGTGTATATTTTGTCCATTTAGTTTGTTTCAGTTTGAATATGTAAGTTCCCTGTGTCTCTTGCTCCTGTGTTCCCCGTGTTTTTGTGTTTTCTGTTTTGCTTCTGTTTTACCTGTGATGTTCCCACCGTTTTCTTGGATTTAATTTGTAACTTTATTTTTGTCATTAAAACATCTCTAATTTGTTTTCTGCATTTGGGTCCTATTAAACTTGAAAAATCGACAATTATTATTCAATGTTTAAACAAATGTTTGCATGTCAAATAAAAGGTGACAGTCCTACCTGTTACCAGTTTCATTATTTCCCTGTGTTTTGCAGGACAAAATATAATCTGGCTACAGGCCGCACATGCAGGGGCCTGTTGCACATTTATTTTTAATGATCTTGACAGAAGGCAAGCAAACTTTTCATCCTCTCTGAGGGGCTAAATATGGACTTTCATACTGCCCTAATTATACCAACAAATGTGGCTCCCAGGATAAATTATGCATTTTCTCCTTCAGGAATTTATAGTTGATTTTAAATACAACCAGTCGTCACATCCATGACATACGTTTGTACAAGCAGATTCTAATGCTGATCTTATCCGGATAAAGAAGAGAATGACGAAGGAAAGGAGATTTTTCTCAAATGAATTACATTTAGTTTTTTTTTTTTTTTTTTTTTTTTTTTTACAAGTGACTGCCTTTCACTGGCCTCATCAAGCCACTGAAAACCAACAGCAATCAACTGAATAAATCAAACAGGAACGGTTTAAGGAGGCTGCTGTTGGTTCGTAACACATTTCAGATGAAATGCACAAGCACACGGATGCATGCCTGCGTGGAGGCACAAACTAGTTTGCACACAAACGGCCATACAGAAATGCACACACACACACACAATACACACTTACACACACTCTCAATTCTTATGGGTCCAGGCAGTGGAGCCGAAGCATCTTGGCATGGTGATTTATTCATTTGCTTCTAGCAATAACTGAGGATATTGTTCGCGCCCCACCCATAAATCTATGTTATTTTTCCCAACATGGAGATTTGGAGAGCAGAAGCAGCCGAGGGAAATTGAGATGATGAAACACGATCTTGACTTTTCCATGAGGAACCTGCACGGCAGTGAGCAACAGTGTTAATGTGTGAGTATGTGTAATTTTAGTCCATTTGTGTGATGGCCATAGGAGAGTCGATTTCTCCATGGCTAACTGTGCAGCCAGCTGAGCAGAGTCCACGCACATACACACACACACACACACACACACACAGTGTGCAGGCAATGTAATGTGCAGTACATGAGACCATGAATTATGTACTGTGAATGTCACTTCTCCACGAGTGCACCTTCAAGGTTTCAGCGAAACTCACAATGCCTTTAAAAGTAAAAGGAACACCTGAATCCAACAGCTGTATTCAAACATGATACTGTTGCCATTCAATAACACTGTTGCTTAAGAACTTATCATTTATATTTATAGATCCTCTTCATAAATACACTGCTTTCAGAGGGTAATCAGATCCCTTCACTTTGTTCACACTTTATGTTATATATATTAATTTTTTCCCACACAGCAAATATAGACTTTAAGAATTATTTTTCTTCCAAATTTTCGCAAATGGCTGACTGACCTGTTGTTGTTCTAGAGGAGAGGAGATTTTTTTGTACTTGAAACCATAATTATATTTAATGGATATGAAAAAATAAAATAAAAACACCAGAAAAATTTTAAAATAGAGAAAAAATGGGATTTTAATTTTACTTTAATATCTTACTGCATAACAACATAATGCATTTTTCCATTCAAGGCCATCATTCTGCTCCTCTATCAGCTGTGAAACTCTGGAACACAGAGCCTAACAAATATCAGCAATATTCATGAAACAGCCTTGAACACACAGCGCTCTTACCTTAAATTGCCATTTATTCTTGCATTTTCTGTTCTAAACTATAGACACCTTCATAAAATCCAGAGCTCTGACCGGAATGCTGCTGCTAAAGGTGAGGCAGGTTTTCTTCTTGGAATAATGAATATTTTCATTGCATTCCTTTTTTTCAGATTCAAGGCACAAAAAACACTTTTTCCAGGTTGATCTCCTCATAATAATATAAACAAATATATCTTCTTATGGATATCAAACACAGACAAATATAAGTGTAACATATGGGGCCTTTAAACAATTTTAGCATGAGGCTGTAAGATAACAAAATGTGAAAACGTGAATACTTTTTGAATGCACTGTATGTGAGTGATTGTGTAGTTTTTGCATTTGAGTGTCACACTGAGCAACAAGAGAGCCGTCATGTCTGAATTTCATGCTGAGGAGGTTTCGCGCGTGAATACTTTCTTGAAGACCAATAGAAAATAAAACGTGACATGTATCCTTGAACATCACACTGGAATATCATTGCTTTTTCCACAGGAAACAATGAGTCAAAATAAAAATAAAACAGATCATGACTTACATCATAATTTCCAGCGCTGTGAAGGAATAATCAAACCACATACAGTTTAATTTATGTGTGAATGTCAATGTTGTTTAGTAGTGCTGAAGCACTGGATGACAGCATTGATCAGATGGTTTTAGAAATCAAGGCATCGCCTTCAACTGGTCTGAACTCTGTTTAAAAGTTAAGCATTTCCATTCTGTCATTGTATACCATACTCCACTACATTTAAAATATAGTACTTTATACCCCACTACATCTATTAAGTTACTGGTTATTTTGCAGATTAAGATTTTACACATGATCTGTTTATAAAATGCATTATTAGGACTGGAACACTCAACAGCAAAGACTGGGTCAGTGTCAATGTCAGCACAGGCCCGTTTCCACATATTAACAACAGACCATCTACACTGTGCTTCTATTGAAATACACATTTTTTGTGTTTACTAGTTACACTATGTTTACTCCACTCAAAGGCCGCTTCAAAAAACAAGTGTCCTCAACTGCCCAATTTAGGATAAAATATTTACCAGCTGTGACAGCGTGGCGGGTGTTGTTTTCACCCTGTAAGTGTGTGTGTGCGTGTGTGTGTCTGTGTGTGTGTGTTGTTATTGCAAAATGTGTTGCTGGAGACACCGACCGTAGCAAGAACTAGCACAGAGGTGGTTTTGAGCACTTTGGCAGCTGTTTGTGTTTCTGTCTGTCCGTGGCTTGTCGAAGATACGGTGACGAATCTTTACAGCTGGGTAGTTGAGATCAAAATGAAGGCTGAGTATGAAGATGGATGAGTACTGAGTGCCAATGTAATAATGTAGTAATGACCACTGAGTACTCAGTACCACAGTCTATTTGCATGTTTTCTTGAGCTCTCAGCGATTGTACATAACAACAGAGACAGTGGCGATTGCTCTAAGACTGCAAGGGAAGCTCAGCTTCCCCTAAAATGTCAACAAAATAAGTGGTCAAATATGTACATTGACTAAATATGCGCTAAAACACGTTTATCTTTTGTTCAGAATCAGCTACTTATCACAGGTAACCGACACGACTTCTTCTCATTCATCCTTGCAGCGCCACAGAGCTTTACACAGTGTAGACGCCGAGCGTCTCCTGACTTCAATGGGGAAGCAGAGAGTGGGTTGTTCCACTGCAGCCAAACTAGACGGTCATTGGATAAATGCTGGGCTTTGTCCTGCCCATCGGACGCTCAGCGTCTCTGGGGGTCTATGGGACAGTGGGCTGGCCCGGACGCTCGGCTTCTGCATGATGATTGGATGATCTGTCTGAGGCTGAGTCCCTTTTTGATTGACAGCGAAATGAGCGAATCAGCGATCTTGAAGTATAAGCATCCACCGGAGCATTTTTCAAGTTTTTCATTCTGTTGTTCGGAGTTGATCTGGAGACGTTACTGATCCTCAGCGACTTTGTCTTTGATAAAAACGACTAGCGTTGTGTTTGGCGACTCTCTTCTGTCACTCTGCGAATTTACATATAAATAAACCGACAAATTTTATGATGTAGGCCGAAAATGAGCTTCCCCTCCTTATAAGACCAGCAGCAGCCACTGCCCTAAGAGCACTTGAAATGTCCCACAGGAGAGCTTGAGACGGTCCTATACACTCACCACGCAGGTTGCGTAGGGCCCCGTAAATTACACAAGGGCCCGGGTTCCCCTCGTGTCAAAGCGTGTGTCAATGTTTACAACTGCGATGAGAGGATGCCTCGCAACCCTCAAAGGATGGATGGATGAGAGGATGAAGTGAAACTATCCTTCTGGTCATGAAGAATGAAAAAAACACCAGCAGTCAGGTAAACGTGTCTTCCTTCCTCATCGAATTTATGACCACATTGCTAAAAGCTAATAACTAATTCTGCACTTTGGAGGATTTCCTTCTTGGCATAATGAATATTTTCCACCAATCACTTTTAAGATATGTGCAATTTAAATCAAAAAACAACTCATCATCTCAATCGACCTATAAGCTCTCACACATTCTGGTTGGTTATGCACGCACATATCTTATAATGACATCACTTGGAAAACTGTCTGTATCCTTAGTCTAGATTCTGCACAGTTGATACCAGTGGGAAACAAAGTTTTAATCAATGGTGGAATATAATCAAAATCAAAATATTCACTCACAGTTAAACGTTCATCCAAAATCAATGCATGAGGTCACAGACCTTAAATATGTACCACTTAAATCACCTATGGCAACAAAATGTGACGACACATCATAAGTCTCACATACTGACCTCATGCGGCGCTGCAACAACTACTTTGATGACCTTTTTGATGAATTATGTATTTTGGTGCAGGCCGTGCTCTTTTCTCTGGGATTTACTGGACATGATCCAGAGCCTATGAATAAAATGTATTATTATTATTATTGCTATTATTATGCATTCTGAAGTTCAGTCCTTTCTCGCAATCGAACGCTGCCTGTGTGTGAAGCAATTGAAAACAGTCGGTGCATTTATAAATGACACACATCTACTTCCCTCTCATTTCAGCTATTCACTGAGAATGATTTGTGCATTTAGTGGTTAATAATTTTCTTCATCTTTGAAATGGTCATGAATCATTAAAGTTTTCAGAAGAGTTTTCAGGTTCTGCTGTACCTTTGTCCATCTGTTCGAAACCTCAATTGAGGTGAATATAAATTAGTTATCTGATTAAAATTTTAATCTAATTTGTTATGAACATAAAGTGAAGTTGGGAAAGATGTGATGTTTTCAAAATGAAATAAACCAAACCAAAAACCAGATGAAACTTACTGAGAGATGTTGCATGTATAGAAACAGTAGCTCTGGTTTGTGGCAAAGTGTTTGTTGGAGAAGAACTCTTCTGGTAATAAACGTATATAAGTACATATAAGCTACTTCTTCTGTGTGCATTCATAATGCTGAATATGTAATAACATTGCTGAAAGTCACATACAGTCAGTATATCAAACAAAGTGAAACTGGAGGCTTCAAATGTACTGTCACTTTAACAACGCTTCTCTAATTAAATGAATGCATTGTTCTTTTTGTTCTTGAAGTCATTAACCTCATTACCACTGATATTTTATATTGATTGTTCGTGCTTCTTTTTGACTCTTAAATGAAGCACATTAGTGATTTAGTATTGAGAGACGTGGAGTATTGGAATTTATGGCTCAGACCCGAACCTGTAAACAGGGTTTATAGAAGATGTGGTGATAATTTGTGGGAACAGCAGCATTAACAGCACCATCCAGTGTGAGACACAGAACACCAATCTTCTCCACTGTGTTGCCATTTGTTCACAGTAAATGTACCAAGATAGCACTATAATTTGACAGTGATATAGTGATGTCTAAAAATGATACATATTGCACCTTTAAAACACTAACACACTCTCTCTCACACACACACACACACACACACACACACACACACTCTGAAGCTATGTGTTATTAGCCATGCTTGTGGCATGGCTTGAGGGATGGTAATGTAAGCTGGTCTGTCTATCAGTCAGTTATATATTACAATGTCATTTTATAGAGACATTCATCCTGCGACATTTAGTGCCATTGGCAGGTGTAATATTGGACATGACATTTGAAACTTTCCATCTAACACAATCTTCAGGTCAAAAGTTCATTTTATCCAGAATTTTTGTTTATTACCAAATACCTGCGAAACTAATGATATTCATAATTCAGATAAACATATATTGTTGTGATGTCACCACCGTGTGGCCAGTTAATTATGTTTTGAGATTTTTCCTGATCTGACATAAAACATGAGATGTACAGGAATCTTTCATATTTAAATTCTATGTGCAAATACAGGATTTCCTCTCATTAGGGCCCGAGCACCAAGGGTGCGATTTGTTTGTCAGAAACTTTACTTCCCTAAAATAAATGGCCTTTTTGAGGGTCTAAACATGCTCAAAAAGTCATGAAACTTAGCACACGTGTCAGGCGTGGTAAAAATGTACACATTTTATTGTAACAGGAAATTAGATATGTTGAATTTACTGTGCAATTTTGCAAAAATACTGTTTTTGCAATTTATAGGCACTGGAATATAACGAACTCCTAGAGAATTAATCAGATCGACATCATATTTGGTCAATCTAATCTTAAGACCTTGGCAGCTCTAAATTGCAAAGCAAGCGTACAGAAATACAGAAATTTAAGATTGTTTTGATATTTCATTTACCATTTGTAATGAATTGCACTTTCAAACATAGGGGGCACTAGAGTAGAAATAGAAATGGACATTATTATAATTCTGTTTTTAATAAAAAATAAAACATAGTGCAGCAGCTGCAAGAGCTGGAAGAAAGCTGCAGCAGCTCCAAACTAGCCATCAAATCTCCAGTAGTCCAAGGTGACATGTTTGTATTTTTGTTTTTAATACCAATAGTCCAAAACCAAAAGGTGTTCCAGTCACAAACATACAAAAATATTTGAGGAGCTGGAAGCTGTTAGACCGGTGTGATTTAGGATTGGTGTACACTTCCAAACAGCATTCAGCTCCCACATTGCATTGCCTGGCTTCTGTCTTGCTGTCCTGGCATTCATGTACACAGAGGAATCTCTGAAGCCTCGAACTGGATCCCATCCGACAACTGAGCACAATCCCCTTTAAATGCCCAATCAATGATTTAGATGAAAATGTAACTGTGGTGTTCGAGGTGCAGTGACAGTGAAAATTGTTGCCTCACAAATATCTGTAATTTAAGCTCCAGAGTGCTCAAGAGAGAAATTTAAATGTAGCAGGGATTGGAGCAACATGCCTTTACGTAAGGACCAGATGCACTCTGGATCCTTTTTTTTTGACAGCTGGTGTTTTTATGATTTTTACTTCTTTTTTTCTTTTTCTTTTTTTTCAAACATCTGATAACCATGCCACAATGAACTTCAGAACACAGGCACAAAGCACAATCCATCTATAAACCCAAGCCTATAAAAATTGATTTTCCTTCTGCCTCAGAGCATGCCTCGAAAGCTTTCTCTTTCTCTTGATTTTTATCATTTTTTCACTGGCCAGAAATCTGCAATTACCAGCTCAAATGAACAGTTTTAATAAGGTTTTGTTCTCTTGTTTACGGATTTGGGCCTGAGTCGCGACTGTCCATACAATATGTCAACATCATGACTCAAGGCTCACTTTGGTAGAATATAATACAACTTTTAATACACAAAATATCGCCTCATTAGGATTCCTGTTCAGACAGTAGCACGTTGATTGTGCCTTGGTGTCCAGTGGTAATATCACTATACTATTCTGCTTCATGCTTTTAGCCCACAACGACATGAAGGTGGGGTGATGATGTTAATGTTCTCTGTCACTTTTATGGAGGACGGTTTGGCCAGTTTTCAATACAGTGCTTTCAGCATGATACACATTTTTCATGTTGATTAACTATCTGAGGACCAATCAAGTGAAGTTGAAGAGAAGCAGCTGTAAAACATAGATCAATCTGTGTAGTTACTTTCCTGGAAGGGTTTTTATGGGATTGGCATCATGATAACATAAAGACAGGTTCACGTGCACCTTGGATTTTTAAGCTCTTTGCTGTTCTGGGGGGTATCCACTGCAGCTACACAGATATAACATTAAAGGAAAATGTGATGTTGTGATGTCAGAATCTAGACTTTATCTAATGAAAAGCATAATCTCACCAAATCCAATAATCATTCATTTGGTGATTTGAAGAAGAAGAAGAACTGAGCGAAATTTCGTTGAAGGGAAAGTTGTCCTTGATTAACTGTATGTAAAGCAGTTATAACCAGCTCCACCCCAAGCAGCTACAACAGTAACATGCTCACTCATGTGATACATCAGAATTAATAATGTAATTTATTGTATCAGTCACAAGGGCTGGTCTTAAAATATATCTAGCTAATAATCCTAATGTACCTTTAATGAAGTAGGATTTTAAGACTTAAATGTGCATGTTACTTTATGATGTTGATACTTTTACAGAAGTAAAAGATCTGAGTACTTCTTCTACCACTGGTTAGTCCTTGCTATGTCCTTGTATTATAAGCAGCACAGGTAGGTGCAGCTTTATAAACATGAACGTGAAATAACGAGCCAAAATTTAATTATCCAATGTTGCAGTCTTGTTAGAAAATTAACTAATTACCATAAAATAAATGACTGGAGTAAATCCATAGAAGCTATTTTGTGGGCCAGTCACAAAAATCCTACTGTGGGGAGCCAGATGAAACTCTCTTGAGGGCCAGATCTGGCGCCTAAGCTGGTCTTTATATAGATAAATATAGACCAAACTCCCATTGGTTTCCTTCCTCCCTTCCTTCCTTCCTTTTTTCCTTCCTTCCTTCTTTTCCCATTGACTTGGAGTCATGATGTAACAGTGTGGACCTGTCTCTGGGGTGACTGCTGAGGCCCTGTAATTATAGCTCCATCACCAGCAGATAATGCTCTCAATTTGAAAAGCCTCATCTAAAGTAAATACCAGGAAGAAGAGCCTCCAACAGGCTTGATATGGAGAAAAAAGAGAATATTATATTCCCTTGCTCTGTAGACTCTCACTGCGGGGAGGGCTGCTACATGGGCTGTGTGTGTGTGTGTGTGTGTGTGTGTGTGTGTGTGTGTGCACAAGAGTGTATGCCTGCATGCTCACCAGGAGGGATGGAACTCACTCAGCCTCATTAGCATGGATACAAATAGGTTCTTTACTCCTGATATCTCATTGTAGAGACATTTTGGGAGAGAGGGAGAGTCTCTAATGAAGCCCCGTACATCACAGTGTGGGCAATGAGGCGGGGGATATAGGGAGAGAAAAAGTGAAGTAGGAGACGGTCGATGCAGAAAAATGTTAGGAATGAAAGAAGGCAAGAGTAAACATTTTGTCACATGAATGACACAGTGCCCCTCTAGACCAAAATGACAAAACTGCCCCATGGGAAATTTGTCTTCATACAAAGAAAAACATGCCATGTTTTCATCACAGCCCTATTGCCAGAGAAAAACGACAATACTGAACAATTCTGCAAAAAACATCCATGGAAACAAGTCTCACCTGTGTGCCCACCTGTGCATGGCAAGTACAGTATGGTTAAGGTTGGGTTTTAAAGATTTATCCATATAATCTTTTATGGGACGACAACTCTGCTCCTCCTCCAGCCATGCTACAAGTCTATCCACCCGGTGTTGTAGTAGCGTTGTCTTGATTTTCAGGACTTATGACTCAACTTGGAATCGGACTTGGACTCAGACTGGAGGCTTGACTGCAATTAGACATGGAAGTTACACTTTTTTTGTTAGCTACAGTGCGTTGGTACGCATGCTTGCGAGTCCATCTGTTTGGCTATTGTATCACATACTGTAAATTAACTCCCTTTGAAATGTTGACAGTTATGTCATTTGTATGTCACCTCTTTGACTGCGCCACAGTGGAGTACTGGAATCTGTATATGGACAGTATCCCAACAAATACTGGGAAGTGTATTACAGTTTCTCTCAATTGCTAAAACACTAAACCCTATTGTCTGAACCAAATGCTCAGTTGCCTGAACCCACTGATTGAATCAGTGACTCCTTTGGCAAAACCATAAGCACTTTTCACTTGTTTAGACACAACTTGCCAACACATTTTCATTGTGATGCACCTGTGTTGCATAATGGTGAGCACAGGTGGCAAAAGTCAAACACAATTAAAACACAGGTGTCACCGGTTGAACACAACAACTCAAAATTGGTCACACTTGTAGCTAATGATGTGAGGGAACAAGCCAGTTCAGAGAGCACTGGTTTGTGAGGCACTACAATGGATAGAAATCTGAGGAGTTGGTGTGAGAGGTGGTCGAGGTGGTCGAGGAGGTGGAGGTGGTCAGCGAAGACAAAGAACAGTAATAACTGATGAAATCAGAGCTACTTTGATTGACCATGGTATGAGCATGAGGGAGGCCGGACAAAAGGTACAACCAAACATCAGTAGATTCACTGTGTCAACCATAATCCAAAGATTTAGAGAAGAGAACAGGTAATTACCTTTTTATACATTATAGTATGTAAATGTTGACGTCAATTACTGTATGACTATACTATATACTGTACCACAGTATACTGTAAGTAAATATATGTTTCAGTACATCACTGTGCCAATGTACTGTAGTATTGTAATGGAGGGTTAGTCTAACTGTTTGTAGGCCTTGTATTCCATGTATAATTTTGTAACTGCATGTTCTCTTTCTGTAGAATTGAAAGACTGCCACATGGGGGTTGGAGGACAGCTATGTTCTCCCCACACCAAGAGACCCTAATTGTCGATATGGTCCGTGAGAACAACGCCATTAAACTGCATGAAATTCAGCAGAAGATCATTGAGGACCATGTAAATTTTGAGGGTATCACAGTGTCAGCCTCTCTACTGTTGATCAGCTGAGACTACGCATGAAGCAGCTGTACAGAGTGCCCTTTGAACGCAACTCAGACAGAGTCAAAGAGCAAAGATTCCAGTATGTACAGGTTGGTATATATCCAGACACATTCAATGTTGATTACTGTAAGTAGTGATTTACTGTAGTGGCCTAAATCACTTTTTCTGTATCACTTAAAAAACTATATCTATTTCTACAGAAAGTTTTTCAACTGGATGCAATAGAAAGACCCCATGAATACATCTACATGGATGAAACAGGGTTTAATCTCACCAAAAGGAGAAGGAGAGGCCGTTGCGTGATTGGCCAACGGGCCATTGTTGGTGTCCCTGGGCAGCGTGGTGGCAATGTCACATTGTGTGCTGCCATCAGCAATCATGGGGTTTTCCACCATCATGCCAACCTCGGGCCCTACAACACTCACCAGCTCCTCATTTACCTCAATCACATGCGAGATGCATCACATGCTCTGTTAGGGCAGCAGGATGAGCATCCCATCTATGTTGTTGTTTGGGACAATGTGAGTTTTCACAGAGCCCTCCATGTTAGAGAGTGGTTCAATATGAACCTTCCACCGTACTCCCCTTTCCTGAACCCCATTGAAGAATTCTTCTCCTCATGGCGGTGGAAAGTATATGAACGCAAACCTTACACCAGGGTAAATCTCCTGCAAGCCATGGAACTAGCCTGTGGTGACATAGGTGTGGAGGCATGCCAAGCCTGGATACGGCGTGCCAGGGTTTTTTCCCCTGTTGCCTGGCCAGACAAAATGTGGCCTGTGATGTGGATGAAGTCCTGTGGCCTGACCCAGTACGGAGAAATGATGCTATGGCTGAGTAATGCACTTCTCATTTGTATATTTTTGTACTTTATTTTTATGTAGGCTTACTGTATAAAAGTGCTAAATGCACAAGATTTCTGTTTGTTTTTGTACTGTACAAGTGCTACGTGTAAATGCGCAAGATTTCTGTTTATTGTACTTTTATATTTTTGCTATGTACAAGTGCTAATGCACAGTTTTTTTGTTTTGCAACATGCATTTAGCCTACAGTGAACAATAAACATTTATTTCCAGAGCTTCATGTCCTGAGCATTGTGTTTTCTATTTTTCTATGTAGTGTTTAGTGACTGCTCAGTAGTGTTTTTAATTTTGATTGACTCGGGGCACGATTTGACAACATAGTTCAGTTTTGAGCAAAGATTAAACAGTTTTGAGGTGAAAGTTTGGTTTTGCAAGAAGAGTCTGAGGTTTGTGAATGTAGCTTGAAAATTGGGTTTTGTGTTCACAGTTTAGAGAAAAGGAGAGCTGCTTTCGAGAAATGTGTCTTAGCAATCGAGAAAAACTGTAACTCTTGCAGAGTAGAACTCTTTGTACAACTGATTGCACTGAAAAACCATCCCAGTCTTTTACAACATGGGTCTCATTTCACATTCCTATAGGTCAGATCTGGGAGTTCTGCAACACCGCTAAACATAAGTCAGACAGGTAAATAAACACAATCATACAGGTTTTAAGAAACACCCAGAACAAACCTTGAGGTACTTGAGACTTGAGATAGAAATAGTGAAGCCTCAACTTCTGACCTCGGAAAATCTCTGTACAATAAAAAAAAAGAAATGAGGCAGCATTGTATAGTCACACAGCTGTTAAAAAATGCAAATGGTCAGCATTGAGAGATCTAAAAGTCTTGGTAACTGACTTGCAATTTGCTGTGAAGACTTGTAACTTTGACTTTCGCTTGAGGATTGAGACTTGACTCAAGATTAGCTTCAAAAGATTTCAGATGCTCTAGATAATCTGGCTAAACTGTTGGGTCGTCTCATCTTTGATGTCACAGTCTTTCCAGATATCAGCAATTGCTTTAGTGAGCAAAACAGTCAAGATAACTGTCAGAAATGATGGTCAAAACTACAGACTTTAAAAGGGTTTCTTTTAAAGTTTTCTCTGCTGCTAAATGTGGCTTTGCCAAAGCAGGTGGTGGTGATTGACTCTTGACAAAAGCTTCAGCCATTGTTGCGTTTACAAAACAAGAGGTTATAATATGTCCTATAATATGCCCCTCATCGGAGGCAACAGTGACTCGCTATCGGAAAGAGACGAGATGGGCTGAGGCTAGCTGGTTAGCGGGCTAACTTCAGTAGGAGAAAATACATAATAGAGAAAAGAGTTAACACTGGTGTTGCTTTCCACCACTGGAGACAGCTCTTGGTGAGTAAAGGAACGAAGTTTGATGCTGAACTCGCATAGTTTCTTTTACATTGGTAAGTAAACAGCAGTTAATGCTAATGCTGCTACGTAACTTTAGCAAACCTTTCCTTTTAACTAAAGTTGTCATAAACAAGTGACTCAAGTAAGTGACACTAATGACTAAAACCCTTTCTAACACATTCCCTGGAATCAGCATAGCAAAGTAAACAAAGACAATACTTTGATCCAAATGTATATTGATATATAAATATTGATTAGTGCAGCTTTAATCTGAATTTGACAAAACAACAAAACATCTTAACCTAGTATATCCTCAAAAACTGAGCCCAAATTCACCAATCATCTCCTCCCCAGATGATGAAACCAGGGCAAGGAGAAAAGGGAAATTGGGACAAAATGAAACAGGATGGAAGCAAAGAGGAAACAGAAAGAAAGTGTGACATGGAGGAGAGAGATAGAGAGAAATATCCTGTGCTGCTTCCTAACTGCTGCCAAGAGACTCAGCCTCCATTAGCTTTCACTTCTGAAGACGAGTGCAGGAATGTCATTCATTAGCTGTGGATCATTGAAAGGGATTATAATGCTGCACTGTGACATCAGTGGACACGTTGGCTTTGATTAATCATCACTTTCATTCACTTTCTCTCAGTCCTCACCACCACCTCTCTCTCTCTCTCCAAAACAAAGACTGTTTTTTCTCCTAAACTAAAAGAACTTGGGGACTGTGGAGACTCTCAATTGGAAACAGACTAAGGGATTTTGGATAATGATTTTTTTTTTTAAGTTAAAACACATGCTGATAGTTTTTGACTGGCAATGCTAATACTTATCTTAAGATCTGACGATTTTCATGCCAGAAACTGTCAAAAGTGGCTGTTTTGACCTCAGCAGAAAAATCGCAGAAATTGTTGTTTGAATGTTGTCTTTTAGGAATAAAAGCAGAAGTAGTTTTACCCTGACCTCTTAAGAAGGAAGACAGGGTGGATAACCAACAAAGTGTCCGACTTATACACAGTTCATGTTTCATATCCTAAAACACTTAACAATGATTTAATTTAACCGTAATGATTCTCTAACCCTTGTTCAGGGCTGTCTAAGTGAGGAGAACAAACATCTCACGACCACAGCTTGCTAGCAGTGTTTCAGACTGGTTTAATATTATGTAACATGGCTAACTAGCTAACTTTATAATAGTTTGTTTGCTGATAAAGGAAGCAGCATTGTGTTACTGAGGATGACAGGGTAGATACTAAAGGTCATTTTAAGCAGCCAGTTTCCACAGTTTACACTCAAAGTCTGTTTTATTGTACATTATTTACAGTATTTTACAGTGTTATTAAAATTTTAAGACGCTGCTAATACACAATGTTTCTCAAATAAAAACTTTTGAAACTACTAGTTTGCAAAAGTGTTTTGATCAGTTTTACTGTTGGAAATAAAGCTTCAGCAGCATCAGAAAAGGTTTAATGATTAACATGACTCCTTGTTAAAGTTCAGTACTCAATTTGAGAGTGAGAGCAGGTCTTCAGTTTTAAACGCACAATATGCAACGTCTGCCTCTAGTGGTCTCTCAATCAAAACAATAACAAAAGACTGCACTGGGTGATGTCGCAAAGTATCTTGGGACCATGGGAGTTGTTGTTGTCAGCTTCTCCCAGTTTGGATTCTTTCAGTGTCAGTGGTTCAGGAGCTTTTTACCTGGAGCTGAATTATCCACAGAGGTCTCCTCCTCTCCCCAACAAACAGACCAACAACAAACCAGTAGAAACAAAGAATAAAGCAGTTTCACTTTAAAAATCAGTGATTCACTGACGTGCTTCGGTGGACACAGGACGTCTTGGAGCAGCTGGGAGCTGAGGTGTCTGACACTTACTCAGCTTTTTTCTCTGATAATTTAAGGTCCAGACGTCTGATGATAAAAATCTGGCTTAAAACTGGATAAAAGTCAATTTTGAGCATCTGGCAGGCAACCACAACACTGACACATGTGCATAGAAGATATGATGTCAGGCAACCAATGAAACGGACTATTACCATGATTAAAATCACAGCTTTCTCTGGTTTGAGAATTGATGGAAACATTCGGGATAATATAAGAACTCCACAACATATCTAACATAGGTCTGTTTCTATTTCTTTGGGTTGCTCCTTTTATTTTACAACAGGCTAGCAATTGTTGGAAACTAATTTAGCTTCATTCTGCAAGTAAAATATTAATTACTTATTATGTATTTGACTTTATTTTCTCATTGTAGGAGCCAGAGTAATATTGTAACTGGCCTTCCACCATTGTCTGATGCTCAAATCCCAAAAAAAGAAAACTGAATGAAAATAATGGAAATCCTCACTGTGAATATGTCACACAGTAATAACAGTATGTGCAGAAAACAGGGCTGAAATATGCTGAGGTTTCAAGTTACGCAGACTCCCTGTAATGAATTCAAAACACTTAATTACTGATTACTCTAATAACCACTGCACATGCAAGAGTTTACACTTGTTGATTTAATTATTCATACAGGCATGACAGTGGATGTACTAAAAGGGTAAAGGGGGCTCACAGAGGCTGCAAATGTGCAGGGCCCAGATTATTGTGCTACACCGCTGCTTAGCGTAAACCAAGTCGAAGCCTAACCACAGAAAATTCTGCACTGTCTCATTTTCCAATCTGTGCTGTTGTTTAGTTTGGAAGAATTATTTCAATTAACAGGCTCAATCCAAAACATCAGTGATGATACTATAGTCAAGTCAGTCAGTCAGTCAGTCATTCAGTCGTCACTTCATGTATCTGGGGTGAATTTCTCCTGTGATAACGACAGCCAAAGTTACACTGAGGTTAGGCTGAAATTTGCCATTATTTTTCCCATTCTTGAGAAAAATGGCCTTCATCAGTTTCAACCCGAGTCACCAGATTGAACTGACCGTGGAGCCCAATTTTTCTTCCTGTGAGTGGAAACTGTCCAAACGCTACAAAGGGTAGATACAATGATCACAGCCTGTCCTGTTACATAAAAACTATCCCAGTGGGACAAGGAACCTCTCAGTCTGAAATATTGATTTTAAACACACATGATCAAACTGAAAGTCCAATGTGCTGTTGTAATGTTTATTTAATCCCTGATCAGTTTGACCATTGAATGCTCTGAATGGGTGAGGGAGTGGGGTGGATCACAGTTCATAAATGTGGTTCATCCATGTAAAATCATATGTTTTTTTTTTTTACAAACTAAAATGCTAAAATGCTAAAATGCACAGTGCGTGTTTTTTGTCCGTCAGAAAACAGCTTCATTTGACTGGAGTAGAACCATAGACTATAGACAGATGGACGTAGCTTCCCTGACATCACCTATAGGTTACAGAGCAGCAGCTTTCTTTTTCTTAAGCTCAAAGTGAGCTGCTCCACCATCGCCATCTTGGCAGTGCCTGACTCCGCCCCTAACTCCAGACTAATACAAAAATATGCAAAGAGGAGGGGTGTGTGTGGAGCTGACACTTTGGTGCATGCCGGGTTTGTGGCAAGCATATGCTCACCCACCTGTCACTAAAACCGTCATGTTTCAATGTAAAAATTCACCCCCTGTACAGTTGTCATGAAAGAAGAAATTAGCTCTAGAGACCAAAACCGTTTTTTGTACCAGGCTGCAAACATGTTTATTTCTGCTGTAAAGTTGGACATTTTCACATGCGAGTCATTAGAGGAACTGTAGTTTTGCCACCAGAGGTTGGCGCTTGAGTAGAACTGATCCTGATTTGCAAAACAACCAGGACAGATTTCAACCTGATTTGTGATCTGGCCAATGGAGAGGCGCAAACACATCACATCTGGATTTTATCCACACACTGTAAACTGGGTGTGATGTGCTGCCTTGTGATTGGTTGACCTTCAGATAATGCTCATGTTAATCGGTAGTTCTTTAATGTGTTAACTGGGGGTGAAGGAAATCACACAGCTGTATCCAATAGCCATTATTAATAGTATTACAGTTTATTGACTTTTCAACTGATTCCTTGCACCACAACCAGCATTACCAACAAATACTTGCTCTCTGTACCCTTAACATGACTTGTAATTCTAAGTGTAACTTAAAGTAAATCAAAATCGTCCTTTGACAGTCAGTTCACTATGTCTCAGCAGACTACAGTCCGTGGAAATGAACAGGGCGTCGTCAGCAGCAGCAGACATGGGGAGGTCCTCTCCACAGCAGATAACAGGGTAATAAAGCCTTCTGCAGGAGGTCATGAACGCTGCTGCTCCATGATTGTTTCCTGAGCTGCAGGGCAACAATCAATCCACTCTCTCCTCCTCTCACACTTTCCTCTCACCTTATTTATGTCCCTCTCTCCTCCCCATCTCTACCTGCTGCTGCCTCTTTATTTATCTCTCTTCCTTTTTTATCCGTCAACTTCTTTGTTGCTATGCTCTTGAGACAATGATACCACTGTACAAAGATGAGAATGGTCTCTTGCATTTGTAGTTTTTGTGTGTATTGTGTTTCTGAAAAGGATGGCAGCTGCTAGTTTCTCAGTTGTAAAAAT
Organism: Seriola lalandi dorsalis; assembly: GCF_002814215.2. Taxonomy (NCBI): domain Eukaryota; kingdom Metazoa; phylum Chordata; class Actinopteri; order Carangiformes; family Carangidae; genus Seriola; species Seriola lalandi. Next base: position 1,096,693 of record NW_019525521.1, on the reverse strand, counting down.
TTGACTTTTGATGTCTATGTTAATTACGGTGGAAGCATGAGCCTCGTGTGTGTCAAATTAACTGAGAGATCCTGTAGCAGTTATCTGCTGCTTTGATAATTTGAGCAGAACCCTCCTGGTGTCCATGAATATGGGTATAAGATTACGTGGATACAAGGTAAGGTTGTCGTTTTATTAAAGTGCTTCCAAATTCTTCACTTCTCCCTCAGTCCATCCAGCAATCACCTTATTTTCCCCTCTCTACAATTTCTGCAGCTCTGCCTTCTTCTCTTCTCTCATAATTTCTTGCTGTGTATTCCTCCTTGCAGGTATTCATCACCTGCTGGGTTTCACATGCTTTCTCTTTGACTTTCCTTCCTCAGCTTTCATCCCCCGCCCACGTCAATATCTTCTCTTACTTCAAATCAGGAATGCATGTTTAGAAACTGAATTAGAACATCACATATTTCACTTACAGTCAAAAGCAACCACTCTCTGTGAAAATTTCTGTGATTACCCAATTGTAAAGCTACAGGCCAGTCTGAAGCTCAGTTGGAGGTAAGAGTGCTGAATCCTAAACAGCAACTCACTACAAAGAACATGGCCTATTTTAACGAAGACCAGTGCAGACGCTCCACCATCTTGGCAAAATCAGTGTAATAATTGGGCTTTAATTTTTTTACTGTGCTCCTAGATTTAGCTGAGACTTTCTTTGGCAAAAGCATAATTCACTGCTTTCACAATATTTTACTACTTAGTGTCTCCGCTCCAAGTTTCCAGCTGAACTGTTTCAGTGTTTCAAAAATGTTTTGTAATAGACATTTGCAGAGTAGACCAAAATGACAAACTATACCATGTGAAAAGCCACAGGATCTTTTTTAAGATCTTTTATCAAATATTTTAGCTCCACATCTTAACCCAGATGACAGGAGGTTAGTGTTTAATCGCCCTTTAGAGGTGGTTCAGAAGTCGTTGCTTTTTAACCTTGGTAACATGTCCACATTTTTTTATATAATACATGACATAACATCAGTGAAATAATCAGTCAACACCATGACTGAGTATTTCCACCTTGAACTGTAGTGAACCGATGACTCATAATAATAATGTCACATAAAAACAGATTCAGGTTTCATATGTCACAAACCTCGAGAATCGATCCTGTCAACGTGTGGTGAAAAGGGGCGGGGAAACAGTGACTGACCTTTCAAATTAAAATACTAACACACAGAATCTCACAGATCCTCTATGAACTAAGCAAAAACAAACATCCAAATGAAGTGACAAAGCGGCTGAAAGATTCGAATCACAACTTCCAGTCATGATTTTCACAATAAAATCAGAGCAGAAACAGGATGCAGATCATGATTCAGATTGTGGATTGTGACACATACCGACTAGGGCACATACCATGCAGCGAGTCCCTGGTTCGACTCCTGGCTGTCAGGACTCTTTGCTGCATTTCATTCTATCCCAGCATTTCCTGTCAATCTTCACTGTCCTATCAAATAATGGCACAAAAATGCCCCCAAAATTAACTAGATTCTTACATAATCTTCTGGCCAGATCAACCAGCCCCAGGTGGAATTTATACCTTTTGTTTGGTCTGTAGGACAGACTTAAAAGTCTGCACAGAGGAGAAATTGTTCCAGTCAGCATGCTCAGTTGTGGGGGGAAAACTCACTCTTCGACTCACAGAAAGGCATATTAGCCATTACAATAAAAGTACACACACAAAGTGTCACAAACTGGCTCAGTCAGTGTGACAAAAGGAAGTCTGTGCAAGGAACTAAACAAAAAAATCTGTTATTTAAACTAAATGAAACACAGTAAATGAACAGATTGTGGAAATTATCAAAGTCAGCGATGGAATCCATCCAGGTACAGGATGTGTGAGAACGGCGCCAAAGTGGACGAGTTGTAATGAATAACAGCGGGGAAACAAGAGAGAGTGAATCAGTGAGACAACTCTTACAGCCTACAGTTCAGTGCATCAACATTACATGGACCAGCACTGTGGTTGATGACAAGCACTGAAATCCACACAATAATTACACCCAGGGAGCAAAGAACAACACAAAAGCAGCAGTCAGTCATAATGTAAACATCACACCACATCTCATGTTAATAACGCACTGGTATGCTGTTGTAACAAGAGAAGTGTCTTTAAGAATGCAGACTGGGTGCGACGTCTACATGCTTCTCCCTTTATGACCGGATGAGACGTACATGCGTAGTATATGATTTTGTTGCTTTTAAAACATGTGACTGATGAAATTAATTATGATTTGCTGAAATTTGGGTCAGGAAGAAGAAATATATTATGGGAAATGTATTTTGTTTGTGTTTTCTGTGGTTTTAGCTGCAAAATAGGTTTTTAAAGTCGCGTTTCCGACAATGGCTGACAACCTGAGCGAGGGGAGTGACACCGAAGCAGAGTACGCCACCTGCTAAACTGCTAATCAGGTAGCCAAAGCTCATGGTGACATGTCTGGGGAGGGGGATCGGTGAGCCAGTATCAGACAGGTAAAGATTCACCTTATGCCACGCTGTCACTAAAACCTTTATTACTCAGCTATCTGAAGCAGATAGAAATGTGAAATAAAAACCAGTTGAGACCTTAAACCGTTGTGTTTTATTGTCAATCACTGACTTTACTCTAATGTTCATCAACATTAAAAAAAAAAAAAAAACGTTATAAAGAACTGAACTGAGAATGTTGACAAATGTGCTTGTTTTTCCAACCATATGCAGTTTCAAAGGCGAATGCAATGATTTACAATAAAAGTCAAAAGGTTTAAGGTCTCAAATAGTTTTTATTTCATGTTTCTAGCTGCTTCAGAGGCTGAGAAATAAAAGTTTTAGTAAATGTTTTTCAGAAAACCTTCATGTTTCAGGAGGTTTTAGGAGACATCTGAGGTCTTAATGGGTTAAATATGCAAAACGCAATTGGATTGGCCAGAACAACTCCCTCATAATATGATGAAATGAAGATAAGATGAACTTTATTAATCTCTACAGGGGGAAATGACAAGAATGCTTGATAATATCAGGTGTAAATACAAAGACCCGTGGCTCATGTTATTATCCAGACCCTGTATCCAGATACAGATCACATGGAAGTGGTTTCAAAATAAAGGCTTCACATTTTAATGGATTCATTGCAACGCACATGTAGAGTTGAGCTGGTGTTGCGAGCAGCTTTGACAAATCAAACTCAATAAACACAGTAAAACTGATGGATTGGTTTGTAGAAGTTAGAAGCAGTTGTGCTTAACAGTGCAACAGAGTTTTCCACTGGACAGACTGTACATGGCATCTTTAGAAATAACTGAATCTAATGCCTTCTATTGCAAAATGTGATGAAATGATGGGATGTCAAGTTGGAGGGAGTCAAAGTCGCTTGTTGTACATGTCACTGACAGCGCTGGTGTCATCAGTATGCACGTCTCCTGCCTCAGACTCTGTCGCGAAGGTATCACACTGTGTTTCAAGGTCTCCATTCATAATTTATGACCCCCCACTCTCTAGCACCGACTCAGCAGGTGTCTCAATATGTTGCATATACCTCGGCCTCCTGCGAATAAACACAGAGAAATGAAGTGTACACCTTTCTCTGAATTCATTTCATTTGTCTCACGCAGCTCTCAGGTGCACCGTTATCAAACAGCTTTCTCCCTCTTTGAATACATCTGAAATGTCTGCACAGCTCTGGGTGGTGTATAGGGGAATGGAAATCCACAGTGTGTATGTGTGCTTAAGATGTGTTGGTATTGATCTTCGAGGAAATTGGAAGAGAATCACTTTAAAGCAAAGAGCGCCTTTACCAAAAAGCTTGTCAGTTGGGCTATTGTGGTGGGAAAAATATTGAAGCTGAATGAAAGAAAACCACTATCTGAGCAGAGCCAGAAAAATTCATTTATTTTCTTTGCATCCTTTTGACAGCAGATTAAATATGACAACAATAAATGTGTTGAATTAGTGATGTTGATTAGTGAACCAGATCATTTGGCTCAGCTCAGCAGTAAGAGCCGGCTCTTTGGGCTCCCAGCGATGCTTCTTTTATTAACATGTCTGGCTTTTATAAATCAGTCAGATTTAGCAATGTGTTGACCTTTGATTGGCGTGTGTGCATGTATATCACTTATCAAGTTATAATGTGTAACTTCTCTAAAAACAACTAGACCTATGTTATATATTTTGTCGAGTTGTGTTCTTACATTATCCCAAATGTTTCCATCAATTTTCAAACCTGTGTGTAACATGACAGTTTAACATGACTGGTTTGCACCCTTAGTTGCACAGTCTGTAAGTTCTGCCTCTAGGGGTCTCTCAATCAAAACAACAGACAGTGTTAGGTGATATCATGAAATAGTGTGGGATCATGGGAGTTCACCACCATTACCGTAAGCTCCTCCCGGTTTGGATTCCTTCAGTGTCAGTGGTTCAGGAACTCAAACAGACCCGGTGATTATGACCATTAAAAACACTGAATAAAGCAGTTTCACTTTTAAAGTCAGCGTTTCACTGACGCTGTACAGAGGACAGGGACGTCAGGGAAGAGCTGGAGCTGAGATTGATGCTAAAATTTGTTTTGATTGTTTCTCTGATAACTTATGAACCAGATGTTCAGGAGGATTTTACCAGCAGCTGAATTATCCACAGAGGTGTCCTCCTCTCCATAACAAACACACCAGGGGATTAAAACCAGTCAAAACACCCATAAAGCACTTTCACTTTAAAAATCAGTAAATCAGCGCATACCAAGGCTTAGTTCTACCTGCGGCGGCCGGGATCTGACCTGTGGCCTCTCCCTGACTTCCCTGTTTCTCTCACTGTAGCTATCTGAATAAAGGCAAAAATGCCCCAAAAATGACTTTAACAAAATCACTGATTCGCTGATGCTTTTCGGCGGACACAGGACAGAGTGTCTTCAGGGGCTGGGAGCTGAGCTGTCAAACATTTTCTCTGATATCCAGACGTACGATCATCTTCAGCTGGGTAAAATATGTAGTGGAAAACGACCAAATGACAGGAAACCGTTACCATGATTAAAATCACAAATTTCTCTGATTCGTTAAATAATGGAAACATTTGGGATAATATAAGTGCTCAACTCAATGAAATATATAACATTAATGTGGAAAATGTACATATTAGAACCACTAGAAGTGGCTATATTCCGCGTATTTATATTAAGGTGTTGCTTGAAGTGATGAACCCAAAACAGTAGAAATCCAGTATTCATGTCACAAAGCAAGGTGTGCCTGCTGGATGATATTAGTGAGAGGTTCAGGTGAGACAGTGAAATATGATCCAGGAATTCAGTTGGAGGAGCAGATTAATGTGTTGAAAGTCTTATCAGACGCCAAAACACAGCACAGCAGTTTGTAATATTCACAGACAGCATTGTTTAACTCTGTGGCAAAATTTGATCTGTTATCACAGTGATTTGCAAGATAGAAATACTTTGAGGTGCAAAATAATCTATCAGGAATGTGTGCTCGGATGTATCTGGTCAATGTCTGGATGACGTCATGTTGCATTGCAGCAAAACTTGAGAATGGTTCAACTCAACCAGTGTTGTGTTTATAGCTTGTTCCGCTGCCCTCCCGTGGACAAAAGATACTAAAATAATTAAAATCACATGACATTTGCTGCAGATAATGACACAGTATAGACACACTATACCTCTTCCTGCACGTATATGAATGGGTTTTTAACCTAAAGATGAACCCAAAAGAAAACACTAGAACATGGTGTTCTCAGAATAAATTTACATCCCCAGAGTGTTTTATTGAGACACACTGGTGAGGTCAAAATATCACATAATGAGAATGCTGATATTATCTTTGTATTCCTTTCATTCTGCATGCATTTTGCAGATTAACATGCTTTGAAAGTCTAGAGTGAGTGCGCATACAGTAATCTACAAACATGACCTTGTTAATTGGATTACAGCATTAGCAATGCTGAAACTGTTGAGATGATGAGCTTCATGTGTTTGATATACTTGTTAAATTCCCCCAAAAGAAGCAGAAGGAGCAGAGCCAGGACGGGAGAGATAACGCCTTTATATGAGATCAAATAAGCACTGATTTAGAGTGCAAAAAGTTCTGCATCAATAAACCGTCATTTGATGGGTTTAATTTATTTCAAAGAGACATTAAAATAGACTTGGAATATCTTACCTTTGTTCTGCCTAAAAAAAATAGTTCAAACCTAGTCTCAGTCTTCTTTCAGGCAATCTGGGCAGGATCTTCATTCTCAAATTAGGCTGTTTTTATTCCTGGAGAAGTGCCGTAAATCACAAATGAGCCTTGATGAGTAGGAGATGCATTAAATTTTGATCTTTATAGCTGTATTATTTAATGCGAGGAGTGGCTCACCTTCAGTGCATCACACTCCTTTGATGTCTTGCCGTTCAATATCCCCATGGAAAAAAAGCTATTTATTTCAGGGTGTTTTCATAAGAATGTGAGGCAGTAAAAAATTAATTGCATCATAACACTGACATTTTTGGCACTTAAGAATGAGGTGGTGACTGAAAATGAGATTGTGTGCCATTGGACTCAGGTGGGACTATCCTGTCTTCATGCACAACAAATTTTTGCAGGGAATCTACCTCTGGCAGCCAATACATAATCAATGGTGGTTAATAAAATTAGTAGTATTTAAACAAAGCTTGTAGCACACAGGGTTGTAGATGTAGATGTTATGTTACTCTGCAATACATTGTTGCTGTGAGTATTTGCTTTCACAGAAGTTGTACAGCAAAATGAATAAATCTCATCAAGGAATCCAAGTGGATATGAACACTTGGTCTTCACATCTACTCAAGGTAATATGCCACAGTTAAAGATTATATGTTTAACATTCAGAAAACCCTTGTTGTTAATGACACTAGAGTGGTCGTTAAGTGAGCTGCAGTCAGCATCCTGTTTCCCATACTCCCGTGGTAGGCAAGCCACACACAAGCCAGCATCCAGTCAGCATCCTGGGCCTTGGCCTAAACTGCGAAATGATGGTCAGACTGGGAAAGAAATTCAGCCCAGTGTGCGTGCTTGGAAAGTGCCAGTTTAAGGGAGACCAGGAGAAGACACTACATTTTAGACTACATTGGACTTTCCAGTGAAGGAACAGCAGCCAGCATGGACTGAACCCCGCTTTATTCACTTACTCCAGCCACATACCAAACACCCCCCCCTCGGCGGGGCGGAAACACATTCACCTGAACGGAACAGCTTAGTAATATGCTGAGAGGATATTACTACAATGTTGACCCTATTTTTCTACCCGACATCGCTCATATTCCTGTTTGGTAGTCCCTGTCCTTTGGATGGGATTCAAACCCGTAGTGTTATGTCCCACCCATTCTAGTCCGTGTAAAATGCAGCACTGAGATTTAATAATGCATGAACAATGAATGTGCTCATGTGGCACCGACATACAGCATGAAAGACATGTCCTACCGTGATGATAATGATAATGGTCCTAATTCACTGTTTATAAGCACAAACGAGAGAATCTTAGATATGTTGCAGACTTGAAAATGTGTCTTACTTTTGTTAACAGTGTTGCATGTAGAATATTGTTTGGAACTAACGTTTTTACTTGATCACGTGCCATTAAAGTGATATTTCAGTCAATAAACTAACTACTGGGCTTCAGACAGTAATTTTGTGAACTTTTTCTCTTAAGATTTTCTAAAGTAAACTGGAGGTGCAATTGGAAGAGTGGAAAAAATAAAATTGCCTCAAGTCAAAGGTCAACCGAGAACATGCTTCAAGTTCTGTTTAAAGAAAATCCATTTTTCATAGAGTTTGCTGCTTCACTGGCGACATTTCATTTCCCAGAATCAGCATTGGATCTTTGGGCATGCAGAGAGAAAGAATACATTCTGGCTTGAGTTTCCATTATGAACACAGACTGTGAGCTGGAAGTAGAAAAGGACAAGAGGGAAAACTCTGGGACCAGCACTGCCATATTCAAACCTGCTGATTTAGCCCCTCTCCTGAAGGGAGAAATCAAATGGAATTGTGGTGTGTTTGTGGCAGTGGGAGGCGGGAGACACAGAGTGTGTATTGGTGTGCATGCCACCAAGGCATAGTTGATGATGTTGCCTATATCAGAAGCTCCCAGAGTGGGATCCAGGATGACCAGGGGTTCTTACAGTTCTGCATTTTTTTAAGTTGTTTACAGGTGTGTGTGTAGAGAGTGGAGGTTATAACCACAGTCCTTCCTTTTTTCTATTTAAAATTTATTTCAAATCAGGTTCAGCAGCCACTTCTGTGCTGAGGCTCCAAACCTTGTACATTTATTTCACGTTATTTGTTAGTTCGCACCTTTAGTTCATGATGAGCTGCCACACGTTTTTTACTAAAAGAACAAACAATGTTTTATACTAACAGGAATGATGTAATATGTGATGCACTGATGCTTGTCACAATCACACACCCAATCATTTTCTCTAGGATTCAACTGTTATTTTTTGTCTGGAGCCGTTTCACCACTATCCACAGTTAATGTTATTCCTCTTCCATTGCACTGAATTGTGGGAGAATACTGTCCATCGACTGTACAGCAAAAAAAATTATATTTATTTTTCAGTGTGCATACTATGACACCACATACTAATAACTAGAGCTGTACATACTAACTGATTTGAGTATATTTAATTTTGTAATTTCTCCTTTGTAAACACACTTAAGACATACTTGGAACACCATATTTGTCTTATAGCATCCAATGCTGATCCCACTTGAGCTAATCCTTCACCCTGCCAGAGAACCTGTGTATACACCAAGCATCAACCTCAAAGGCTGAAAATGAGGCCAACACTGAGGTGCCAAAATCAGCAGTTCGTCCAATGACCACTAAAGTCTGCCTACAGTGAGCCAATCCCCATAGACTCCCATGTTAAAATGTCCAACTTTACAGCAGAAATAAAAATGTTTAGAGCCTGGTACAAAATACAGTTTTGGGCTTTATAGCTTATTTTCTCCGTCATGACACCTGTATAGGATTGAATTTTTGTATAACTCAACAGTTTGAATTAAATTTTGTTAAGGCTTAAATTTCTGCATAATTGAGGGCATGGCTGCTTTGACTGACAGGAGGCAGAAACCAGCATGCACTGAAGCCTCAGTTCCACACACACGCCACCTCTTTGCCCATTTTTGTCACAACTGTCTGAGGGGTTTGGCTGGACCCAAATGCAGCCAACACATGGGAGACGGTGCAGAAAGGTTTATTAAACAAGAAGCTTACACACAACGATGGTGAAGCACAGGTAAACACATGAACTCAAAACAGGAGACAGGAACAGGCAACATGAACAGGCCGAGGACAAAGCAGACATGAACAGACCGAGGACAACCACACATGAACAGCTTTTTCGACCAGCCAGACATGAACAGGCCCGTGAACCGACGAGGACAAACCCAGAAATCGACAGTGAGACAACAGAGACAAACCGACCCAGACAAAGGGGAGCACAAAGACTATATAGACAAAGGAGGCAAGGGTGATTGCACACAGGTGAAACACATTAGGGCGGGGCAGACAATCATCACACAGAAACAGGACCAAAACAGGAAGCAAAAACACTGACACACAAGGAAACCAATTACAAAATAAAACAGGAAGTGCTAACAAAAGGTGTCTGCCATAGCAAACCATGACAATTTTTGGATTAGATGGGAGATAGGTGGAGTCAGACACGGCCAAGATGGCGTCGGTGGAGCAGCTTACGCTGAGCTTTAAAAAAGCTCCTCAGAAAGCTATGGGTGACGTCACAGAGGCTACGTGTACAGTTTATGGTGTGCACAGTTTTTTAAAAAGCACACATTTTGAAAAAAGTGAAAAAATGAATAAATAGAACAAACCAAAATAATGGAGGCAAAATGAAAATGAAGTTTTTGGGACTCAAAGAAGAAAACCTAGCAGATGTGTGGCACCAAAAGCCCCATTTGCAGGACGTCTTCTCCAGTTGCTACCATGACAACAAGAGTGAGTGAGTCAGGTGAATAGTTAGCAAGCATGTGCCACAGTGCAGTGTTGAACAGTTCAGTTCTTTAAAAGTATGTTTACAGTTGGAGGTAATAACCTGTGGTATGTGTGTGTGTGTGTGTGTGTGTGTGTGTGTTCAGTGTGGGACGCTGCTGCACCTGGAACTGAAACATCTGGACAGTGGATACCTGTACATTTAATCGGTTTTCATTATCCATCTAATTATCACTTCACATGTGTGAATTGTGTGCATTGTAAATGGTAATGGTGAAGTTGTACATGGGAATATGAGCCAAATCAAAGCTCTGACACACAAGCTCAGTGAACTGCAGACAACAAAAGCGTATTTACGCAAGTCCTATACTAAGGTACAATTCTTCCTCTTTTTTTGTGTTACTTCAACAAAACACCTGGACAAGGGAGGAGGAGGAGGAGCAGCAGAACCATGAGAGGGAGAAAATTGCAAACCCCAGACCAGCAGCTAACAATGCCTTCAGCAACAGTGAGGATCCAGATACTCTGCAAACAAAGATGGTTTCCACACATTTACATCCCTCTTGTCCCACATGTGAATGTAAAAAAACAATCTCACTTAAACTGACCTGATTGTAAAATCTGCTGTTCTTGCATTTATGTACAAGATAATAATACCCGCGCTGAAACATGTCTCAGTTGCAGGCAGTTTTGTCATCTCAACATTGTTGAATTACAGTCACGCTGTCAAAACTTTTTCTGATGCAGGTTTGTTTGCATGATTAAAACATGTATTCCTGCCATGGGATAGAGGCAAAATGAGGACTTCAGTTTTTGCACTTCTGGCAGATGACTAAAACTCTGGATGATACATGTATATGTTTGTTGCCTGTACTTGCAGAAAGCTGTGAAGGGCCACAGTAGCCAGTGTTATCTGACACACCGCCTCTGGATCCAGGGGAGTGATGGAGAGGAAGACTCCTCATCTGTTGGCAGGTTTTGCCACAAGCATTTTTCTCAACACGTCCTGTAGTTGTAGATGCACTGTTCATGGTCAAGTGTGGGGATGAAATAAAGCCATTAAGACCGCAGAGAAATGAGACGTGTAATTCTTGAATTTGCTCCCACTGCTACTGTTTACTGCACAAACACAATGAAGGAAATGCCGACTGTTTCTTTCAACTCAGTCTCTGTAGTTATTATAGAGGATGGAGAGACCACATGAAAACTGTGCAGCATGTTGAATAGTGTTACAATATTCAATTGATTGCTGGATTCTTATTAAAGTCCCCCCAGCTGGACGATATTGTATTCGAGCCTCTGAACAAATGTCTTACCTAACTGGGTATAGCATTTCACATGGGTGGAAAAGAACATTCTGGTAAAACTGGCACTTATGGCCTTCACCTTTTTAAAGGAGGTATTCTGTTTACCTGATGTATCAAAAGCTGCACGTGTGATTTCTAATTGTAATTTCCTCAAGGATATCACCTCACATCTCTGTATAAAATGCCTGTTTGAGAAACAGATGATGGCTCTTGCTGAAACTCTGTTGGATTGTAACAAGTGTGATGTTAAACAGAAAGAGTTTGTGAGTCTTTCTTATCACAGAATTTCCACCACATGTCTTTCACAATTACAGCTCTCCTCCTAATGCGAAACTGGAAGCTGAGTGAAACAAACGATTCCCATATCAAAGTGGACAATTGGTTAGAACATGTAGTGGGTTTTATAGAGAGCTGTTTCTGTTATTCGGGGGACCCTCATTGATATAAATGGGCTGGACAAAATAGTAGGACACTTCTCTGTATAAGGCAACACTGTTCAGCAGCACAGTGGGGCCCGCCTTATAAATGCAAATGTCTGTGACTGACTGACTGATCGACTTACACCACTATGACAACGTGGCAAACATGAGCTGCCAACACCAGTATTAGCTGAGCTATAATTTAATGTTTAAGGACATTTTTGATGCGATGGTATTGATGTTTTTTTGCTTTCAGCTTCCATTTTAATACTTCTGAAAATATAATTTAAAAATGTAGCTTTCAGTTTAGTTTAGTTTAGTTTGGTACTTCTGAATATGTGTGGCAAAACAAAACAAACAAAACACCATAAAATAAAAATTGTATTGCCTGACCTTAAGGTCCTTTAACAAAAAACCTGAGGGGCTGGACTCTCTTTTAAAGATGTCATGATCGCTTCTTTCTTGAGACAGTTTCAAAGTAAAAGTTTTGAGTATACTTAAGTTTTCCAACGGCATTTTCACCCCTTTCATTTTGAAAAGGGGAATCTCAACAGCAGACACTTCAGAGGCTGCGACTTAGGGCCTGTGTCTTACGGGGCCACTTGGTAATACATCCATGCCCTGCATGCTTTTAACCATCGACATGTTCCCAGTCCTCAGAGAGACTCACAGAGGTTCCTGTTTTAGTCATGAACTAACTGGTGTGTTGATGAGTTGTTCCTCAATAAATGAACAGGCAGGATGTCAGGTTGTTTATGTTTTCTCCTTATGCAGAATGATTAGTTTTGCTTTATAAAATATATTTTTTAAAGTATAAATGTACTGAATACTATAGTTTTTCACAGTCATGGTGCATCTTCAGGATTTGTTAAATCCTGGCAATGGCCCTGCTTTAAAATCAGAACAGTTTATTCCATGAAATTGAACCTGAACCTCAGTGAGAGTTGTGAAGCCAAAGGCAATTTTCCAGAATCTGAACAATAGTTTCATTAACTAACAAACTTAATCACACCCAGCGATTTGTAGACGCCAACAAGCCTACACACCCACACCATCACACCCACACACACCCACACCATCACACACACACACAAACACACACACACACACACACACACAACTTGCACCTGGCAGTAAATTAATGATCAGAATCTGTTCTTCCACATAATTAAAGATTAACTGATAATTTGAACATTTGTTAATTAATAATTATGAAGCAGGTGTATAACAGTTCCAATCTAATGCTGTTTGGTTGTAATACAGCAGCCACAGTAATGTTTCAGTGCGGTGGACAAGAGCTGCATTTCAAATCTACTCTTTTTACCTAAATGATATATTCATTCACTGTACTAACTAACATCAGCCAGTAAGATGATGCCACATACTAATAACTAGAGCTGGACAGAAATGACAGAATACTTTCTACTGGCACAGCAGTTCAATACAAATTGAGTTCTGCCTCCAGGAAATAGCCGTACACCCACACCCCAAGTCTGACACTGTCAAAAACGTTCACCTCCCCCCGCCTACTCCACTTTTAGATACCACTAAACTTTCTAGCCATATAAATAAAAGCATTACAACCTTAAATAGTGTTATAAACGCAACTGAGTGTTTGTTTGCTTTAAGCAGGTGCAAGTGGACACTGGCTGACTCGGGCTTACCGTACCTGTGTGAGCTGAGACCCTTCATTACTACAAACCTGTAAACTTTACTCAACTCTACTGCTGCTGATACCAGCTCTCATACATACTGTGTCAACACTTCCTGTACAGGCCAAACTGCCTCCTCTGCTCCAAATACTGCAAGTGTGAGTGTGCCGAAGATCTCAGGCACTGTTGCAATCACAAAGCAGAACAGGCGTTACGTAGACAAAGACTCCTCACACAGGTGATTGTGATCTACGCAACTGAGGCTCAGACTGAACTAATCAGAGCAGAGCTGGACAACACTGCCCGTCACATAGACACACATAGAAGAGATCCTTTAAAATCGAAACGTTAATCTTAATCTTAACCGTAATATATCATGTTGTTGATATAAAGTGAACTCCTTAAACTCATTGAGCCTGAATCCTGTGCACAGGACTGACTGTCTGCCTGATCCGCGTCAAATGCAAAATATCTCCATACACCAGTCTTGTCGTGCTTTGTGGTGGACCTGTTGCTGCACCTGTACCTGCTGCCATTTCACATGTTGTTATTGTTTACTGCATGCCTTCTTCTTTTTCTTCTTCTTCTCTTCCAGTTTGATGCCAGACTAGAAAAAGTAGGGTTTTTATGCTGCCATCATCAGTCTTGGAAGAATCACTTCTCCAATATCTACGATATCTATGGGACCTTTTCAGTTCTTGTGAGTAGTTACAAGTACAATAATAAGTTGTCTCAAATACAACAAAGTAAATAAGAGTGCCGTAGAGACACCAATCAAAAGCACAGTAGAGTTTTAAATTTAGATTTAAAAGTTGCTACAGAACTGAGGCATATTTCAGATCATCAGGAGTCGGTTCCATTCGTGTGCAGCATAGAAGCTGAAAGCAGCTTCACCCTTTTTGTCTCAGACAAATGAAATTATAAATAATTACAATTGATACTGTCAAACTACAACTTCCAAGGTTGAGAATGAATTTAAGTGCTCAGCAGGTAATAAAAGTCAAAAATTCTTGACAATTGGTGCTTGGGTTTATAATTATTCATGCATAAATTAAAGTATTACCGTACCATCTCCAAGCTACTACTTTATAATTTTGGACTGATGGTGGCACTTGATGAAGAAAGATCCTGACCTCATCAGCAAAGCACTTTTTACACTTTTTGGGCCATTAATATCCAACAGATTTTGTGGACCTCCTAACAAGTCTTAACCAGTCTAAACTTAAACTGCACAATAGGCCATTGGTGACTATCACTGTGATAAATCAAAGATAGGAATTTTAATGTTGTCGCCACCGGACCGCACCGTGTATTTGTTTGCTATCTCAGCCTGATCGCGCACTTAAAGATTACATCCATGGAAAAAAACTGAAGCATCAAAGTGGACAGCTGGTTAGCAACAGGAACAATTAAAAAGGAGAAAGAGTCAAGAGACAGATGGTGAATCGACAAGTGACCCCGTCCCCCCGTCAAACAAAAAAGACAAATGGAGCTTCCCCTGTCTTCAGTTCAGTCCAAGTGCTCTGAGGCATTATTTAACCTTCTGTACTGTTACGGGGTCAGATGTGAGCTGCCAACATTTTTGAAGTTTTCAAGTGGGCCGTGAGTTGGAAAAGGTTTGGAACCACCGGTCTAGATGAAGACCGTGGTCACGGTTTAATGAAATCATCAGTGACTTCAGTAGAAGTTGGGATGCATGTTTCTGTGTTTCTATAAGAACTGACAGAGGAAAAGTCTCTGAACAAACTATTTTTTTATCCACTTAATGATACTGATGTTTAAAATGAAATGTAAAGGTGAAAAAAATTGACATTAGCTTCACTATTTCCATTGTTGTGTGTCCTTAAACCGCACAGCACATATCCAAAACAGTATTGCCTTAATGATGTACAGACAAAAAGTTCTGGTTTGTCAAACAAGTGAAAATGGAAGACAGAACCTCAAATCTTTACATGCTTTTAAAATTGTACGTTGTGGGAAGCTCAAGATAAAGTCTGATTCCATGAATCTGACCAGTAGTTGTATTTTTCTCTGGTCCGACTGACTGTCAGCGTCACACTGAATCTAATTTCAAACACACAGAAATTCAGAAATGTATAGGAAATATACAAATACAGAAAAAAAATACAAAACCTACCAGCAGTATTTTCAGCTGTTTCAGCATCTTCAGCTCACAAAAACTGACACCAGCCTCCAGACTCCCACATAGGTGGAGCTATTTTTAACACCGTGCTAATGCAACCCTTCAGGGGCAAATTAGTGTCAGTTGCTAATGATAGCATGGAGATGTGGTGCAGGGCAGAATCGTGTGTGGCTACTTATATAGTGGGAGGCCAGTGACAGACATTAATCAATAAGGCATTAATAGTATAGCGTTGTGTGGCAGCGGCGCACGCCATCCATCACTGTGACTTTTCCTTCTCTCCAGCGCACAGTCTTATCTTCCCTGACTGGGGAGACTGAAAACCTTCAAAGGAGAACGTGTGTGAGTGCATGCGTCCGTGTATATGTGTGTGTGTGTGCGTGTGTGTTTGTGTGTGTGTGTGTGGGAGAGGTGCGCCTAGAGCGACAGGAGAAAACGACAAGCAGGTAGATAGAGTTAATTCCTTGGAGGGTTTGAATTGATGCTGACTGCAGGAAATGAAATGCATGTGAAACTCACTCTCTGGTGAGGAGCTAGCTCACGGCTGTCAGGCAGACGGGCGCATGCGGACATACACTCACACACACCTCATGTTTAAGTACACACACACACACACACACACACACACACACACACACAGACCTCACACATAAAGATATCTCCTAACTTGTACTCCTGTTCTTCCTATCTCACTGAAGGCACAGTGAGATGAAACATTTTCCCCAAAAAGCTTTCATCATGGAGGTGTGTGTGTGTGTGTGTGTTTCGTGTGTGTTCGTGTGTGTGTGTGTGTGTTCGTGTGTGTTCGTGTGTGTGTGTGTGTGTGTGGAGTAAAGGGGGCTCTCTATTAAAAACCCAGAAAGGTCCTCTCTGGCACCCTGTTAGTGGAGTTGGATGGCTGACCCCCACCAGCCCCCCCGGCAGCTTCAGAGAGTTGGTGATCTCTGGAGAATCCCCCTTCCTGCCTTAATGATATGGGTCAGCTCTTGGCAGGGAGTGTGAGTAGGACTCTCCTTAGCAACACACACGCCTGAACAGTGGATGTCAATATTTTTGTTGCACTTTAAAAGCGATTATTATTGTCATTATTATTATGAATCATGTTGCATTTTCAATAGAATCCATGCAGTGTGTTTGAAGGGACACTTATCCAATTTTTAAAGTAGGAATGTTAAAACCGTCTTGACAGAAGGTCTCACTTCTCACTATGTGACAGCTGCAGCAGCCACTTTCATTAGGCTGAGCTGTGATTCAGGTGTGTGCCTTTAGAATGAAAAGCACTCTGACCTGTATTCTGGGTTTAAAGTAAAAGGAAGTTTATTCAGGGCTTAATTAGGGTTGCTTCTGCCACAATTGGGGTCTCCCACAAGCATTTTAATTCAAAATCAAGACTGCTTGTTAAACCACAGTCTGCCGTTTTCTATTTCTACACATGTTTAACACAAAAGCTGCGACGTGCGGGTATGGAGGATTTGGAGTTATGAGAAGGCGCCTTTGAAAGAGCTGCTGAGTAATGAGTAAAGAAAGACGAGGCAAGAAAAGCAAGAGCAAGAAACCAAAATATCAAACTATTCCTCGATCAACAGTATGTCCCGTCAACGATGACCAAAGCTGTCGTACCTGGATGCATTTTAATATCACACAGTGTGGCTGTCGTGCACATCTGAAGCGCGAGCTGAGGGCTCTCTGCTGATGGAGAACAAACTCCCCATTAACATGAAAATGCAACAAAAAAACAGTCATTCACTAATGAAGCGAAGCACAGGAGAGCAACCTGACTTCCTTTGTGCTCTTAATTTTGTAATTGAGCAATTTTCAAATTACATATAATCACGCTTGTCTTGTCTCATCAATTAATTTTCACAGTGAATTTTAAATGACGACTTTCGGCAGCCATGATGGAGTCCTATGGAGGGTTTGCATTATACTTATTGGCAGCACACTAATTTATTTAAAAGTATTAGTCAAGCCGAGTTACAGATAAGCTACTAAGTGTATAATTGTGTTTTATAAATTTGTAGGATTTGGATTATTATAAATATTTAAGTTTACTAGTTGATGTTGCATGGATGAACACAAAACTACAAATGTGCTGAGGACCCGAGAGAGAGTCTCAGCCAGAAACAATAGAAGGTAAAAAAAGGCGGCGGGAGATTGTCACAATCTGCTGTTAACACACACCTGACCAGCTCTGGGGAATTCACACAAGTCACACATCACATTTCCATGTCCATCCTGTCTTCTCTATCTTCAGCAATGGAGGCTTTGTTCAATTTTTCCTTCTCCCTCCACCTAGCAGGCGTGTGCAGTAGGTTGATGGCTGCTGTGTGCTCACATATGGTAGATAAAACAAGCGATTGCAGCACTTACAAAAGACGGTGTAAGACAGCAACCTGTGAAATGACCCGTGGATTCATACACACCCCGGGAGCTGTGAGTAAACTCTATTTCAGGTGTGAGAGGTATGTAAACACGGTTTATGTACTGTCGACACTCCATTATATCCCAGGTTGTTACTATAGCAATACAACATAGAAAGCACCATGTATATAAAATGTATAAAACACAAATAAACACAAGAGTTTGAGGCCTGAGAGATTTGCCGGTGATGGTTCTGAGAGAACATACTGTACTTGTAGTGGCGGCGTGACACAGTGACAGTGATCAGTGCAAAGGGAGCAGAACCATACTCAGAGGAAATGGTCACATTTCAGAAAAGTCTCCAGCAGCACATTGAATATGGGCTCAGAGATAATTGGCGATCCCTCTTCAAGCTTGAAGCTTCAAGTGTCTGACATCTGTCACGGGAGACTGTGTGAGTGTTTTACAGAGGAGAGAAGACAGAGACCAGGTAAACATGCAATCTGGTATAAAAGGTTTACCAGATACTTGACACCATATGCAAATAAAAATAGCTAGCGAAAGTTTTACAAATGAAAGTCTGAAACATTTCAAAGTTTGAATGAGATCTAGCTGAAAGTATGAAGTAGTTGAAAAGAGCAGAAAGTTTTAAAGGATTTGAACATAGTCTGAATTCATTTGAATGGCAAAAAAATATCTTCACGGTTTAGATCACAGGGGAGTTTTTTGGTTGTAGTACTGCTGTTGGCCACTGTATTGTTCAAATTGGCAGCTGGGCTTACGTAGTGCACGACATGCAGACCCCTTAATACATAATGGTAAAAAATCCATGAGGAATGAAGGCCAGTGGAAGGCCTGGGTGTAGAAGCTGGGCAGGGAAATAGCTCTCTGTTGTGCTCTGCTTGTATTTACAATGATCCTGCCTCCGAGTTGCTCTAACAAACAATGTGCTTTTGTTGCTGTGGTACATTTATATTTAAAGAGCGTTTGTACCTTTAATAAGTTAATGATCGATGGAAAGAAAACAGCCACCTGTAGCTTTATAATGATCACACACCACGTTGGTCTGTGTTGTTGCCTTAATGTTAAGTAACAGACAAACCCAAAATCGAGGCAGTAGAAGTGAGATATTCTGATCATAGTTATTAGACAGCTCACGATTCATAAATGCATATTTTCATAGTCTGGTGAAATCATAAGTCCTTCATCACAAAGCTTCTTCAGCTGTTTTTAACAGATGTGGTGGCATCATCATTAGATGTGAACTGACTGAACATAATCAAAGGCTAATTAAAAAACAAACAAAAAAAACTTTATTGGGCTTTTATTTTGTAGGCAAAACTGGGTAACTGTTGCAGCATGACAGAGATCAGTCCACCTGGCGGGCTAGTGCTGCTGGTGGGCCAGCGTTTTGGCCACAGGAGGGGTACTGTACTTCTTATGCACAGTTAGAATGGAGTTCACTTCTGACATATGAAGGAAATTGTCAAAGGGCTAGGTTTTACATTTTTGAGTTACAGAGTATATTTATTCAATTATTTTACTCATGCACACTGATGAGCCGCTTCTTTAGACTTTGTCACCACATTTCAATACAAATATTCTACTTATTACTTATTACCTTTATTTTATAAATTGGATTACTATGCAGATTCAGATTAATAATACAATATTATTAAGAATTTATAATGGTGTAGCATTGCTTAATAAAATACTTTATCCCTGGATAAAAGTTCAGAAGCTCCCCAGCTGAATGTAAATTAATTAATGTTGCAGCTGATTGGGTTATTTTACATTAATGCAATATAATCCAATAATATACATTATTCTGAAATGGGCTTTTCTGCATAATGAGTACTGAGTATATTTTAAATACTTTTTCACTTAACTGAAATTTACTTTTCTTCTTGCCCACGCTGGGACATTGTCTTGGTCAGTGGTCCTGCAGTCAGAGAACTCACCTGGAGGAGTCCCCCCACCAATGAAAAGACCGACTCTGCTCGTTATGTCTCAGCACCAGCTGTGGTTGGTCAATTAAAGTCAGTAATTAGAAGTCGATAGAACTGGAAGCTGAGAGTGGGGTTGATCCAGTCCACTCAAACAATGGCAGTCTTTCCCATTTGCACATCTGGATACACTAAATCCCTGCGACAAAAGACTGTGATGACAGTAATTGCAATTCCAAACACAATTATAGCCCTCATTTATCTCATTTTCCTCTGAGTTGTTTGTGCTCATTATGTTCTCGGGCTGGAGAGTAACAGGGAGCAGATGTAAATTGAAAGCAGGCGTGCGGCTATAGGCGTGCTGTTGTCGCAGCAGATTCATGTTGATGGCTTCCCACCTGTGTGAGACCCCCGAGGGTCAGACACTAACAAGACTCCCCATCATGGTCACCCATCCGAGGCACAAACCCCTAATGTGAGAGAGAAATATTTTAGTTGTCTTTAAATAGGCTGTTAGAGGCCTGCAGTTATCGATGGGAAGTGAGAGGGGAATGGAGAGAAGACAGACGGAGAGAAGTGGAGGGGCTCAAACAATGCTCTGTGAAGATCACCTGCTCTGACTAGGTTCACCACATTTTGAGTAGGTGACACCATTTAGATCTGATTTTCATCCCTGTTGTTCTCCGTAATACTACTAATTGTTGCAAAGTTTATTTTAACATAATTATTAGTGTTCATTTATGGGGACAGTCCCATTCTCAGGTATAGGACTAGGTGTTTCCTCCTACAGAGGATCCATCCCAACATTCACACTTGCTGTTTTTGTGATCCAGGTGTTTCCAGTAATTGCCACAGTGCCCGTTAAAACTGCTCATGTGCAGAAGTTCACAAGGAAAAGGTTCATTAACGAGGCCATCCCTAAGCTCGCGCAGATATAAATTCAAGAATCAGGCTCAACTGCACAGCGTTACATGTACAATCAGACAACAGGGAAAAACAAACATGCTTGGCGCTTGGTGCTCCTCAGTGTTTTTATGTCTCGGCGCCAGCGTCGGCCAGAGCCGTCCGTCCGTCTGTCCCGTTCTCATGGACACGATATCGCAGTAACACCTTGGCGGAGCTTCTTCAAATTTTGCACAAATGTCCACTTGGACTGAAAGACGAACTGATTAGACGTTGGTGGTCAAAGGTCAAGGGTCAAGGTCAGTGTGACCTCACAAAAGATTTTTTAGCCATAACTCAAGACTTCACAGAGCAATCATGACAAAATTTCACACAAATCTTTTAAGGTCACAGTTCCTGAACACGCGCATTAGAAAAAGTATTATGCAAATTCACTGACAAGAGCAAGATGGAGTCAGTAAGACATTATAAATGCTGGTTTTTGATATTTTCTCTGTTAATTGCCCAAACCACTATTCTCCCGAACCTTTATCAGGTTCTGTGTGAACCTTAACATAACTAAAACAGTTCAATAATGCTGTAGTTACTACATGTGGATATTTTACGGCAAGATCTGAAACTTGGCCAGGAAACACACGGTCAGAGAATATTTTAATGTTTTGTTCAATATTTCCTCATTATGTTGATTTTCTTATAATAATCTGGTCACACATACTTTCATTATTAAAAGTGTATTTACTGTTGCACATAAATTGTATATGAGTGTAGTTTCTTTGAGACAGGATTGGAATAACTACTGCTTATTCAGGCCGACCCCAGCACGCGTTAAACTTCAGCTTCTTCCACTCTGAGGTAACGTTTGCATATAAATAAATATCAATCCACCCTGTGTTCACTTTGTTCACTGACACAGACAAACATGAAAAGACTGAATTGATCAAAACTCAGATTTGGGAAGAGAAGAGATGCAGGACAGAGAAAAAGAAAGAGAAGGTGATGGAGATGAGAGACAAAGAACAGAAGGGATTAGCATTATGTTCCCGTGCTGCTCAACACAGAGAAAAGCTAACTGACCTGATCACTGGTAATTACAGTGGAACCTAAAGGCTCGATTTAACAGCAGCAAAAACATAGAATTATCATAGTGTCATTATGTATTTTTCTTGTATTAATAAATCATTTTATAAAACACATTTTTCCTGCAGTTATGTGCTTTTTGAGACACATTTCTTTAATGACTTGGTTTTAAATGTTTGTAATCCAGTTTTTACCCTCCATCATCTAAAAACGCACATACGTAGATCAGGGAAATCTAAATTTAAATTTAACCCCGCCCCCAGCAAGCTCAGCATTTGGACCTCGTCTCCTCTGAGCCCCATGAAACTCCTTACCCTGTCTCTAAGGATAAGTCTAAACACCCTATAAAGGAAACTTATTTTCCAACCACACCACAGTTAAAAGCCACCCCTGTGCACACCGGAGGGCTCAGTTTGATGAGGCCAGCAGAACTACATCATTGGCACAAAGCACAGATGTAATCCTGAGGCGCCTCAACTGGACACTCTACACTTCTTGGCACAGGAGCAGATACTCCTGGGCTCAGAGTCTGTCCATGAAAATTACCAACAAGATTGGCGACAAGGCAAAGTTCTGGGCGAGGACTGACCCAGGCTGAAAATGCAGTTGACTTACTTCGAAGAACATAAATTCACAAATTCAGAGCCCTTCAGTTTTATCACATTTAGTTATGTTGCAGCTTGGAAGTTTCTCCATCTCCACACCGGATCTCTGGAGCTCAGAGTGACCACCAGGTTCTTGGTCTCCTCTCTTACCAAGACTATTCCCCCTGATGCCTCAGCTAGTCTGGGTCCAGCTCTAGAAGAGTCCTGGTTGTTCCAGACGTCTTCACGTCAGAATGATGGAGGCCACTGTTCTTCTCGGGAACCTTCAGTGCAGCAGAAATGTTTTTGAGCCTCGACACAATCCTGTCTCTGCGCTCAGCAGGTAGTTCCTTCCTCATGCTTTTTTCTATGATTTGCATTGTCAGCTGTGAGACCATTCATGACTTATAGGCACTTTACAGGGTAAGGTCAAGACCTTACAATATTTTAGAAAGAAACCCAACTGTTCCCAAAATGAACAGCACTTGGTGGCATTGGAGAGGGAAACTCCAGGAAGTAACCTCCAACAGAACCAGACTCAGGTGGGTGGCCTTCTGCCTTGACTAGATGGGTTGAGAAATCATGTCCAATCAGCTGATTTTACTGAAATCAATTGATTTTTTACACCTCCAATAAAGGTGTAGAAACATCTCATGACATCAATGTGATATTTCAGTTTTACCTTTTTGATAACATTTGCAAAAAATTAAATAATTCTGTTTTTGCTTCTTCATTATGAGGTAATGAGTGCAGATTGTTGTTTAGCATGAGGCTGTAACATAACCGATGGTGAAAACAATGAAGGGGTTTGAACACTTTCTAGAGGCAAGACAAGTGTAAAGCAAAGGCCCTGGCACCTAATATTTGCTCAGCACCCACAAAACACACTCAGAGATGCAATAACAAGCCTTCTCCATGTTCACTAACCACATGTAGACTGAATGTCTAAATACCAGGACTCCTGTGGTGAGCAAAGTCTCAGCTCACCTGAGGCAGGTAAGCTCGGCCTCCTCCAGGAGCAGGTTGGCAGGGGATCGCTGACAGTCAGCACTGGTACCACTGGAGAAACCTCTCGTGTGCTCTCTTGCTCCAATTAATTCAATTTTAAAACCTCTCACAAAACTTAACCAGATGTTCTTATTGGTCTCTTTGGAACCTTAACCTGGGTGTGAAATGAATGTGTTGTTGAGCAGAAGGGAACACTGTCACATGCTCTCACAGCACTAAAGGGCAGGGGTGGTCATGGTCTGAGCGGGCGGCCAGACGAGCACGGTTTCTTGGATTTCCAGGGCTGCAGCTCAGACCGGCTGCAGATGGAACTGGCAGCTCTCCAGGTAAGCATCATCTGTCACATCAGCACATGGCAGACGCAGTGAACCACAGCTCGGCCCCTGCCCCTTCCCCTCAAAGTACATCACCTGTGGGTTGGTCGCTGTGGTCGAGGGCTGACCTTGCCACCACGGGTCCAACCTCCAGTGTTACAGCTCCGCTCCATGAAGCAGTAGAACATATAATCAAAGCTTTGTTTTTTCTTTCTCCTGCTCAATTTTAAAAAGAAACTGTTGCTTTTATTGTATAAATGAATCATACAGTTTATGGGACTTAGTTTTGGTTCTCTTTGCTTCTTCTGCAATTGATGAATTGTTGGTCAATGCTGCTGGTCGTTGCACATTATACACATAGCCACTTACACTCATTAGATTATTCTATTACAAAGCTTTCTGATGATCAATGTGTCTTCATTGTTTTTTGTTTTCATTATTAGAAAAATTGTATTTTTGTGAGGCTTTTGTTTCTCTCTACACTTCTACTTACGGGCTCTTATTTGAGCGTTTGAGTACAGATTTATCATCTCACATGTCAGGGGAGAGAGACCTGATAAATGGCCTCAACACCATTTTAATATTTCATGGACGGTTCTTTTTTGCATGATGCACTTTCTTTTTCTTCTGCTGCACAACTGCTCTCACCATTTATCTGCACAAATAAAAACAACAAACCATAAATGAATGAATGCTTTTCTTCTGCTCTCGTACATCCAAAGGTTCCTGAGACACTAATTACATTCTGTATAGAGGGAAAACACGTGGTGGTGTATCTGTATAAAATATCTGCAATGAATTTATTAGTTATAAAGAAATAAAACATAATGCTGTCATACACTGATTTGAACAAAGCTAAGACGGAGATCATTTGTTTAAACATTTATTGTAATCTACATTCTTCCATTATGTTTGACAAACAAACCAATGCTGATGTAGTTACAGATGTAGGTAACTCGACTTTAGCAACATTATTAGAGCTCAGAGAAAACCTACATGTTGAGCTCTGCAACATTTCAAACAACATAGTTCTGAATGTTGCCTAAACTGAATGTGTTGTGTTTGTTAGTAGGAATATTTTTGCAAAAGCAACTGCGCTCAATTTGTCTATAGATGTGAAATCAGTGGAGCAGGTCACTAAGACCAAATGACTGGGTGTTAAATTTGATCATTGACTGTTTTAAGGTAAGGTAAGACTTTCTTAATCCCAAAGGGAAATGAGAGTGTTCCTGCAGCTTCAAGATAAACACAAAGTACCCATCGAAGGACGAATTGGATAATAATACTCATTCTGACTCCAGGTAGGCCTCTGTTCTATGCAATACAAAACTCAAGAACTGTTCTGTAAATATAATAAAATGATAAAAAATGACACTACAATACTACTGTAAAATGATGCGTTTTCAGAACACTATGGGGAGAGAACTTCATCTACCTCCCGTCCCATCCGGCCACACCAACGTTCGCCTCGGATTTTGTTGCATTTTGAGAGTTCCTATAATGGACTGCCATTTTCTTTTTACCACCTTTTCTCCTGTGTTTGATTGTTAGGAAGGTTAGTTGCTGTAATGTGGTTCTGTTGTATTTGGGTAGGTTATGTTGGTGTTTTGTTTCTAGATTTGTTTTTTTTTTTTTTGTTATTTTGGCCTTGGTCCACCCTGAAGCTGGAATTCCCTCTCAGAACTCTTCAAAATCAAATTGTCATGTGTTGACGGTGGTTGATTCATGGAAACCCTGCAGTGCGCATCGCACTTGCTCGAATATATATCGCTGGATTCTTTAGAGTCACATAATGAACACACGGGCCACATGCAACAGTACACGTGTACAATCAGTGGTAAGCAGGACCCCAGGCGCCAATCACGCCCTGCTTCACCAGTTCTCCGCTGGCTGTTCGCTAAAAACTGGCTGCATCTATTTGCACAAACGTGTGGGGAAGCGCGTCTACGAACACGACAACAGCCCTCTGAGATATTCTGACTATTTAACCCAGGATGTGTTGGACTGAACCAGACACATGGAAAAAAGGCAGGTGGCCACTGTGGGGATGGATATGGGGCGTTAATATTCTGCAGGGCCCTTCTTAACTGACTGAGTCTGTGATATTTAAAGTTTTCATTTATCTTTGTCTTCAGGTGAATTAAAACTGAGACGTGCTGCATGGTGCATCGTTCTCTACAAGCAGCTCCATTCACACCCGAGTCTGATGATATTATTTCATGCTCAGGAGAGAAATGACATGCAATTATTGTCTCTTACTACTGTGGACTGTTTCTTGTTTCAGACTTGTTAATTTAATTGTTCCCACTACTACTAATATTAACTTTATCTATATAGCACTTTTCAAAACAGAGTTACAAAGTGCCGTACAAACATAAAATCAAAACAAAGCAATAAAAGCCACTGAGAAGAGAAGCAACGCGTTAATTAGGAAGACAAGCATAACAGGGAGAATTACAAATACGTGTATTAAAACAGTAAAAAGCAAATGTATGTTTTGAGTAGTGCGATACACTGGGGCAACAGACTCAGCACACCTGAAGTCTGGGGGCTCTAACAGCGAATGCACAGTCACCTTTGGTTTTAAGCCGAGACTTTGGGACAGATAACAGAGTTTAGCTCGAGGACCGGACAGAGCCTTAAACGTGATTAGAAGTATTTTAAAATCAATCCTAAAAGACACGGGCAGCCAATGTAAGCAGGATAAAATGGGTGTAATATGATGATGATGATGATGTTTTGGAATCAGTTATGAGTCTACTTGCAGCATTTTGTATGAGTTTCAGGGAACAAAGAGATTTCTGGGAGAGATATGTTTACAGGGAGTTGCAGTAATCGATACATGATGAGATGAATGCTTGAATAACCATCTCCACATCAGTGAACTACTAGCACTAGTCACAAATAACATTTGTTTGGTCAAAGAGCAACTTATCCGTTTTAGCTTGAACATTAGCCTGTTAATAGGGATGGCTACCGAAACCCGGTATTAATGGGCCTCAGTGATATATTCTTAAAGACTGTAGTATTGATAAACTCTGGCATTAACGGTTCTGCTCTTGGTAGAATGTTAATTGAGTACATATGAGAAAATGAAGCAGTGTTAATTCTGTTTCTGATTAGTTTTTCTTCCTTTACAAAATAACAAAAAGTACCAATAGAGTACCGTTAAAGTACCAGAACGATAAGCAGTATCGGTAAGAGTTCCATTAAAATCTTAACGGCAACCATCCCTACCTGTTAAGATGCAGAACATATTGGAGTCCTTTGTTGCATGTCTCTACCTCTACTGTCATATCAGGGCAAATGCAAAAAAAGGTTTGAAACAGAAATAAGTACAGTCTTAAACTAGATTTACACACTGTGAGGGGATGTCTCTAAGTGTCTCTTAGGATTAGGTAATAGCAGCTTGTCTACAGTGATAGTGTAGCAGCTTGACAGCAGCATCAGCTTCAGTCATTCATCAGTGTCTACACTGGTTGTGTTCAGCTACAGTAATGCTGTAGCTTTTGGCCACACACCCCAAAATCTAAGCACGTATAAAAAGAAAGAATTAAAATCTGACAGGTCGCTTCCAGTGGCGGTAAAGTGATTGATGAAATGCAGCCAATGCAAAAGCTTGAGTGATACAAACTAATTTTCTAATGAACTAGCACAAACCTTTCGACACACAGTTAGACTGGGGAAGTTACCCACTTTGCAAAGTTGGCAAAATCAACCCACATCCTCCGACGGTTTCTTCAGCGACCCTCCATCTTTTCCCCGACCACACCAACACATTAACGGCCTAATTAGCAAATCTGACGGTCATCCAGAATTCATAGCACTGTAGTTATATACATAATTCATAATTAGAGTGAACATGATGTTTGCCTTGTCCTTCAGGGGCCTGCAGTACAAGACAACTTGATAGATTTTTCACAGATTTTTTTTTTATTGGTCTAAAAGGGCAGCATCGGCTTATTTATTTTAGTTTATATCTATTTGCTCAGGAAAAAAAAAACAAAAAAATAAATAAATGGCACAGAATTGATTTTTAATATATCGACTGTGCATGTAATTCACTAACTCAAAAAGCAGATTTAGCATCAACTCACTCGTAACATCCATCGCTCTGTTTGTAAATGTCAACTTGATCTTGATTATCTCAAAGGAGATTCAGCTGATTCTGTTTTACAATTGATTTTAGACTCCTTCAGTTTCTGCAGAGAGAATAGTCCAGCTTCTTACTTCTGACAGCACGTGGTGGCAACAAAACCACACAGGCCAGATGCTTTTTAGTAGCTCTGTAACCTTGAGCAACAGTGAAATGCAACAGTTAAACTTTATCTGACTGACAAAGCTGCAGAGTGACAGTTCTCAAAATAAGGCTCTGCTTCAATGGTTGGAAAAAACAAATGTTTAACCCAGCAGACTCTAGATTGAGGGACAAACAGGCATTTTTCCAGGCATGGCACATATACAGTCCCATAATTACTGCAAACACGCTGGGCATTAATTATGTATTAGTCAGATGAAAGATTTTATGGGTCTCCATTTGGACCCTCAAGTAAAAACATGCACACACTCTTTGCAAACACTCCCACACATACTCACACAGAACATATTCTCTTTCTGTTCCTTTCTTGAAAAAAAAACAAAAAAAAAACAGAGTGAATCAGAAATAAAACCCTGGCTTGTATAAAGAAACGACTGCAGGGCAATATTTGATCAAGTCAGACAGCTCCTTGCCTTGCTAATATTCAAAGGATTCTCTTGCCGCAGAAATGTGAATATGTAATGTATTCCCTAGTAACAAAACAAATACAACAGGGGATACACAAAGGCAGCTGAGAGGCAGTGCGGCGCAAGCAACTGCCACATGCAAGCAAAATATATAATACACCTTTGATGTTAGAATCATGGTTTGTTTGCAGTGTTAGAATAAAAAAGGACAGTATCAGGTGATATCATTTTGTTCAGTCCATAGACAGAAGACAATGAAGCCGCCGTCCAACTCTTTTCACTTATGTCTTAGCTGGAGTGTTAACTCACACTGCTGCTGCAGTCATAGAAAACTCCCTGCTGCAGAACCTGCTATATTTTTATTTAAACTAGGAACATTGATTAATTATTTTTACATAATAATCAAAAGAAAGGCTCATGTACTCTGTCTTTTCTTAGAAGAAAACAAAGGGTGACCTGTGTGTTATACTGACCATACTGGATGTGTGCAATAGACTCAAGACAAATATGAGTTAACCACCATCTTTGGACAAAGACAATCCAGTGACGCTGGTAAAAACATAGAGCAACTCTCATGAAGCTTTACATCTCAACAATTTAAGGTAACTGTTTAATTCCCTGTAATAATACTACAACTGTTGAATGATGCGCTGATGCAATACATGAATTTAGGACTGAATTACTATTTTCTACGGAAAAGGCAGAGTATCAAGTATCAACAGGTAGGGCAACAGGTGATTTATTGATCGAAGTGAATTTGGTTTGAAGTCTTTTTTTTTTTTTTTTTTTTTACAGAAAATGACTTCACTTAACACAAGCAGAATGAAATCCTTTCAGGAATAATAGTCATGACTTGGTAAAGAAATGTCAGTGACAATAGTGTTTCACAAATATCAATTACAAAAACACATTTTACAAGCTCTCAGTTGCAACTCTGAATGTCAGATTCTTTTTCATGCTGTTAATGAGATGCTTTAATGGCTGGGGTTGTTTAACAGTCCCACAGCGTGACTGTAAAAATATCTGAGCCATCAAGGTCTTTTTCCACTGCAGTTTTGTACAATTTATTTCACTGAAGTTTGTTTAAGTTCACTCGGAAGCAAAATGTCATACAGGTAAAAAAGGGACAAAGAGTCAGGACGACACATTATTAGACCTTCAGATGAATTTCTATGTGTTCCTTCATTTCCATATTTCCAGTTTTTAGAGGCAGTTATTCAAAAGCAAACAGACCCCTTCCTTGACCTCAGCAGTCCTACCTGCTCTGA
The DNA here is from genome assembly GCF_002814215.2 of Seriola lalandi dorsalis. Classification (NCBI taxonomy): domain Eukaryota; kingdom Metazoa; phylum Chordata; class Actinopteri; order Carangiformes; family Carangidae; genus Seriola; species Seriola lalandi. The sequence goes on along the minus strand of NW_019525521.1, from coordinate 1,067,002 downwards.
CAGCACATGAATCTTAAAAAAGGTCACCAGTTTGGAAGAACAGAAATCTCAAGAAAGCAAAATGCTCACCTCAGAAATATAAAAGTACTTGCACATGATGGAGGACATTCGGCCGCACATCCCCAACATCAAGTAGAAACACAGGTGTCACAGACACCAACACACCTGATGGTAATGGCATGATCAGCTATTTAGTATTCAAGAGACTTGTATCTCAAAAACATGGGCAAATCAATCAGTGATAGATACAGTTTAATACAGGTGAATAAGTACTGCCAACAAGGCTTAAAGCTTTCAATTCATTTAATGTATAAAAATAATATGTTCAGTTTGATTAAAGTAAAAAGCATTTCTATAAACTTCAAGGACTCTGGGAATCATACTCCTCAAAGACAGACTAGTGTTTTAGAAAGGAAAAGCACAATCCTCTTGTTTCACACTAAAAGTTACTTCCCTAAGCAACAAAATGAACTTAGCACACTGAATAAATTAACTGTGTACACTCAGTTTTGTTACTAGAGCTTTACTACTGTAGGTCCGGTATGACCAGTAGTCATGATGGCTAATTTTAGCCAACTTCATCAGCTATTTAGCTAAAATCAGCAAAATCCAGTGTATGTGAAGTAGAAAGCACTGATGGTTTTGGGGTCATTACCATAGACTGTAAATAAAGATGGATGTAGCCTCCGTAACGTCACCCACAGGTTTCTGATGAGCGGTTTTGAAGCTCAGAGTGAGCTGCTCCACTGTCGCCATCTTGGCAGTGTCTGACTCTGCCCTTACCTCCCAGCTTATCCAAAAACAAGCAAAGGGGATGGGCGTGTGTGGAGCCAAGACTTCGGTCCATGACAGTTTGTGGCATGCATACACTCAACCACCTGTCACTCAAAGAGGCCACACCCTCAATTACGCAGAACTTTAAGCCTTAATAAAATGCAAACTGGTGAGTTATATGAACAGTTGTCATGAGGGAGGAAATTAACTATAGAGTGGGAGTCTATTGGGATTGACCCACTGTTGGAGCCAGACTCTAGTGGTCATTAGAGGAGCTACAGCTTTTGGTTCTTCCGTGTTGAATTCATTTTTCAGCCGGAGTTTGCTGCTTTGTCATTACCTCTCTAAACCTGAATCAAAATATTCTGTAGTCGCCAACACAGAGGAGGAGTTCTCATCTGACTATTGTCTCTTCTGTTCAAATGTCTTCTCCTTGTCCATGGGTCAATGACTATCCAGGCTGTAGCCTCAGTGTCTCCTCAGTGTTTGTGGCCTGGATGATCTTTTCAATGCGTTGCTAGTGTCGCCTGTTGCTTACGGGTCTGCTGACAGAGCTTCTGTGCCAGAGGCACGTCTTTACCTGCCAGACAGGCTGCCTTAATCTGACAGAATAAATTATAATCCAAACGTGTCAGCCTTTCTTACTACTCTTACTTTGCCAGAAAGTTGTCAAAACAGCAAGGGAATTAATCAGTTTATTACTACTGATCTCTGCTGCCTATGGAATTTGGACTGGCTGCTGTAGTGGTTCAGTTGCACAACTTTTATTATAAATGCTTAGCATAAAAGACTGAGGTACTGGGTTGAAATAAGAGGTTCTCTGTCTTCATTAATAACCTTATATCATAATTTGCTCCTGTCAAGTATGGCGTCCTTCGGGGCTCAGTTTTGGGACCAATTCAATTTTCTTTGTACATGGGATATATTATCCTTAGACATGGTGGTTCCTTGGATTTTTATGCAGACGACACGCAGATGTACCTGCACATCAGAGCAACCGATCCTGGCAGAACTAGTGCAGACTTGTTTTTTTTTATCTCAGAAATATTTCTATAATACAATCTTAAATACTATCTGATCTTTCAATGATGCAGGCACCAGTTTACATGCCTTCGTCTCCTCACAACAGCCTCAACCACAAATCTATTAATAGGCCAGACTCCAGACTCTACTGAACAAGATCCAACAGAAGTGACCACATCACACCTGTCTTAGCCTTCTTGCACTGGCTCCCTGTATGTTTTAGAATTGATTCTAAGATCTTACTGTTGACTGTTGTTGAAAGCTGGCCTCTTTCTGCGCTATATCTCTGACCTCCTAGGCCAGTACGTAGCCTCAGATCAGGTTTTTTACTGTATTGAAAATTGTTTTCTTGTTTTGTTGCACCTTGCAACGTGGGTTTACAAAAGTGCTCTATATATAGCTATACTATATATATTATTATCATTATTAATTTGGGATATTTTCATTTCCCATTGTTTAGAAAGGTTCAATAGAGATTAGGAATAGAAAGTGAGTGTGAGTAGTGTTTCATGCTTCCTGTTACACACTGAAAACAAAGTCATTTGAATGCCACATTATCACTTCAACATTGCAGCAGAAGTAGAAATATCTTTAAGATAGCAGGTCAGTGGGGATACTTATGTGCAACTAATTACAGTTTCCATCCTCAGCTGAGGTCAGCCTCAGGACAACAGAGTGGACATAATCAAAATGCAACCAAGAGAAAGGTAGGAGAAAGCAAATACAGGCACAGAGGAGCCAAATGCTTTAATAGTGAGATTCAAACTTACAGGCAGTGCAGGCAAACTGGAAAACAGGTGAGCAAAACAGGCAGAAACAGAAACACATGAAGAACTGACCACAACGGTGAGCAGAGGGCAGGTATGAATCTGTCCATGGCTGATTGCAGATGACAAACAGCTGAGGTGGGTGTGGCAGTCAGGCCTGGGTGATTAGAGAGTGCGAACAGGTGTGTAGGATAAGCCAAGTGACCTCACTGGAGGGAAACGCTGCAGGAGGGAATGGCACGCCTGGATGAGGGCATGAGAGAGCCCAATCATGACATTTCTGTTATGACAAGTTATATGATGATTATAGGTCTTACATAAAGTACATCTTAGTTATTCCTATCCAATATGACGTTTTTTTGGAGGAGAAAATAAAAATAAATAAATAAAACACCATGTATGACCTGATATAGTTTAGTTTGGGTTTTAGTCTCATGCTAAACAAGCACATTTTCAGAAACTAGATGTTAGGCTACCTTTCAAATGATGTCTCATTAATGCATTTCGCCTTTCTTTTGTTGTAAGCTTTGTCATTTGAAAATGCAAATTTATGCAGATTACACCAACAAAAGGGTGGATTTTAATGTTGGCTGTCTCACTTCAGAATGAAGCGAAGACTCTTTCTGACAAAAGATGTGGAGTGGTTTTGACTGCTGTAGTGCAGGTGAATGCATAAACACAACTAATTAAGATTTTGCTCTCTTATTTTTTTATCTATTTATTTTTTGACTGATTTTAATATCAGATTTCAGCACTTCTTCAGCATCACTGAACAAAAACTGATTAATCAAAGAATACTGATAATTAACTAAGCCTGATCTGACTGATGTCAGTCAGATCAGGCTTTTGAACAGCAGTCATGGCGACCCTGAAGCCACTGCCAAGGTCAGCTGCAAACAGTTTTCTCTGAACGTCCTGAACGTGGATGCTCATTTTGTGTTATGAGCCGGCTCAGTGTGAATTATATGAAATGCAGCACAACCTGACAGTTACAGTTTGAAATGTTGATTGAAATGTGCTAATGGACCAATTCAGCGTGACACTGATGTCTGACTTGTGAACTGATCTCGTGCCAGCAGTAACTCGCAGTTAGCACTTCATCTTCCCTGTGAAATTACCATCACACTTGTATTAGACCTAATGAAAATGCAACAGTGTCCATGTGCCATTAGGATACTCTGGTTTCAGATCACAGGAAACATAAAAAAGAAGGAAGGATGGGCATAAAAGTGTGACTGAGTGAGTGTCTGAAGGGAAGACGGAGAAATATAGAGGAAGGGAGCTCAGACATTGGCCTTCCAGTGGTCTTACATCATCTTTTAATGAGGGCCCTCATAATCTTCAATGGCTGCTCAACAAGATGGGACTGAGTGGGCATTCAAAGGGAATTCTGTTAACTCTTCCTGACACCAGAGCCAGGAGGGAGAAGACTGGGAGGACTTGGACCACATAGATTAAGAGATGAATGGTTTTTCAAAAGTGCACGGTTGGATTAGCGGAGGATGAAGGGAACAAACGATTGGCCAGTTGAAGCACTGGTCAAAAACTGTATGGAATGGAGTTTTAACACATTCATTGTAGTGGGATTACTGACTGGTATTTCAACTGCACCGATGCTCATCAGATGTTAATATCTGTGTCTTGTTAAGAATACAATAAATACTAAAATGTCATGATTCAGGCTCACAAAACACATATCTATTGTTAGTCATTGTCATTTCCATGTTTGCTTGTTTATCAATATGAATAATCTCCTGCTGCCATGTCATGTCATTATTTTGCACTTTGTAATTGTGTATAGAAAAGTGTATTACTATTATTATCATTACTGTTTTCAAAGGTAATATTCAAGAAATAAACAGTGTACCATATCATTTTATACTAACAGGAAATTATAGGCTAATATGTGTTCTATCCAACATTAATCAACTTCACAAAGGGAAGGCAAAATATTTTTCAAAGTATTTAATTTTTTGTCTCCAATTTCCTTCTGATCACAAATCAATGGTTGCTCAGCACACTTAAAGATCAAGGGTTTTTATATGTTACTATGTATAAGAACTGATCTGAGTGTATTTGATTTATTGCTTCTCTAGTATTAACACACCAATTAATCAAAACCTGCTTAGAATTAGTTTGCAGAATGGGATTGAGACACAATTTACATCCCTAGACTTGATGGCAGAATCTTTCCACTCCCTTCATTATGTCAGAATTTCATACCTTATTCAAGAAACATCTAAACTACTGGGAAAACTGACCGTAACATTCATGTTACACAGAGCACAGGCCTCAGGACACAATTTACATTTTTATCTGTACTGAGGTTCGAACAGCATGAACACAATCAGCATTATGCTCTCGTTGCCCGGCATAATACTCTGCTGTGCGGGCTGTAATGGGGATTGCAGCCTCTAGAGGCTGCTAGCAGGATTTAAATGAGGAGTTTGGGTCTTGTTTATTGCTTGTGAAGATCAAACAACAGCCCCCAAGATATTTTCCGGCCTATCTCTGTCCAGGTCAGTCTCCAGTGTGGTTAACAATGATGAAAAGTATAGGCCGGTGCATTCTATTCACATCATATCCTTGTCAAACAATCACTGAGTGATTGCAATCCAAGCCTAGAGAGATGAACTCGGCTGTGAACTGAAGATGAAAAGTTTTCTTCATCTCACCAACGCAGTAATTGAGTTTTCCCGTCAAAACAGCACCTGAAACACGTATAAAGCAGCATGGACACTGGAGGAGGGCTGGGAGGAAATGAGATTAATGTTTCATAAAAGTGTTTAGTTTTATTTTACCACAGCTAGTCTGTAGTGAATCCTGCTTTAATTTCATCTCATCATATATTTCATATTTTTTACCCCCCCCCCCCCCGTCATTTCTGGGTTTGTGCTCCTTACACCTATTAAACACAGAGTAACCACAAAGCAGGAACTACCACAGCTGAATGCTGAGGCCAATGTCAAAATGCTTGAATGTGCAGTTCCTCTAATTGCCTCTAGATATTGACACCGAGGAGAATTGCTCTTGAATAGACAATCGCACTTTTCTATCTTGGAGAAGGTATGTTTTCAGAGCATGGTTCTGAGAAAAAACTGCAGGAGAAAAGCCGCCACAAACAATACTCATGACCAAGCAGCAACCTCCAGGTTGAAAATTGCAGTTCCTCAAATGGCCACTGAAGTCAATACCCATACACTCTCATGTCTAAATGTCCAACTTTACAACAGAAATAAACATGTGCAGCCTGGTACAAGAACAGCTTTGGTCTCTAGAGCTAATTTCCTCCTTTATGACAAGTTTAACTGTAATGGGAAAAGTCATGTCATTCCCATGTGGGGAGTCAGCAGGAAGTCAGCTAGTTCAGAGAAAGGAAGACTATAATCCACATTCTCCACCAGCACAAACCTGAAAAAGTATTTTGAAGGACCTGGGAGCCATTTTGGAACACAGTATCCAGTTCTCTTAATTTATCCATTGCAGGAGCTATAGCACAGCTAGTGGGCTAGTGGGATCCACAAAGTTATACATTCTACAGCCTCTTATCAAACACTCTCTTGTCATTGACCTCTGTCGCTGTCACTTACTGCTGCCAGGCAGCATCCCTCCTCCTCTGCTGCTGCTTGTGTTATTTCTTTCACTCGGTTGAGGATTAAAGCACCTTGCCTTTCTCAAAGTTCAATACATTGGACTCTGCAGGAAGCAGGGAGAGATGGATCACTTGCTAAAGGTGAATGTTTCTGTTCTTCACTTCAATTAATGGGTAGCAATGACTGTGGTTCAGTCTGACTTCACCTTGAAAGAGAAGTTTGTCTGGGGGTTGGGGGTCTGATTGATAGGTTTCAAAACAATTGGTCATGTGAGGGTTAGAAATATTCTTAGTCTCACGTCAGTTTGTGTCCAGGAACACAACATTTAAAGGTCCCATATTTTACATTTTTCCTGTGTTTTATTTGAAGAGTTGATCCATAAGAAGGTATATTTGTGGTTTTAAGAATCAAAAATCATCTCAGTGTCGTGTTTTACATCACAGACAACAGGTCAGTGAGCCAACCAGAAGAGAGGAGGCTCTGGGCCTCTCGTCTGATTGGCTGACTGTTTTCTGAGTGATCAAATAACAATATAGCAGATTTCAGGTAAACACTCAGAGAAACCAAATCCTGAAAGGTTGGATGGTGTGTCCAGGTGAGCGGGGGTTGGGGCGTGGCTGGTTCTGTATTTTGAAGCACAGTGTTGGAATTAGTGACCTGATCGTAATTATGATCTAAATGTTGCTGTGACCTATATTTACAAATCTGTAATTCCTACATGATGTGAATGTCTTCAGCTTTACCCATGCTCTTCCCCTCTCTGCGTCCAGTTAGTTGAGTATGAACATAGATCCTACACACAGACTGTCCCTGCAGAAACTCTGTTGATTACAATGATGAGGCTCTATTATCCAGCATGGATGCTTTACTTTCTTATTTTTCTACAGTTTAAAAATAACTGTACAGTACAATTTGCACTGCCTTAAATGAAATGATGGGGCTGTAAGTGATATTAGTTTCTTGTACATGAAGGGATGTCTTACTAAAACATGCTCAAACAATTAATGTCAACTTTTTAATACTGCGTCACAAAAACAGTGTCTGCTGTGTTTTTAAATAAAAATAATAAAAAAGTGTAGTTGTACTAGACATAAGTACATAATATTGAGTACCTTGTAATTAGATCCTGTCAACAAGTTTAAACTGTCACAGCACAGAGGAAAGAGTAAACTGGGATCAGATTTAATGAGAGACAAAGCCACAGAGTATTGCACACTGACTATCACAACTGTATATGTGTGTGTGAATTACCACAGGTCAAGTGGGAGTTGAAAGCCTCATGAAGTCAGTAATAAGTGAATCCGCCAGATGCTCTCTGAAGCTTAGCCGAGCATGTCTGTTTCAATCAACAACTCACACAACAGACACATCCCACAGGCTGGCCTCCTCCTGGTGAATATGGAGGAGGTAGACACACTGATTTTCCTTGAAATCCTCCCCTGCATTCTTTCTGTCTGTGGTTCAGTCATTCAGGCGGGTTGCACTCATATTCACTGAATAAAATATAAAGGTTGATATGAGGCTTCCCGACGACAAAAGAGGCAAATGATGAAAAGACCTTGGTTATATCACCATGATATCCTTATTAATATTTCCATAGGAACACTTGTATTTGAAGCCTTGTGTCTATTGGCAAGGTCCAGCATTTTTCCCTTTATTACATTACATCCCTTAGTATTGATCCTGTAAAACAACTTGAGCTCCTTGACCTCATTTCACAAACAGATGCTGTGACATTGTGCTGGCAAATTAAAATTCAAATCAATCTCCTCAGCGGAAAAAAGAAAAAGAGCCGAGAGAGGGAGTAAGAAAGAGAAAGAGAGAGAGAAAGAGGAGACGGGAGGGGGAGAATGGGAGACCTTAAATAAAAGGTGTCATCTTCCCTGGTGGAATTTTAATGAAGTGAATTCATAGTCTCTTCCCACAGAGAGAGGAGCAAATAGGAGCAGCAATTTATCAGCAAACCAGAGTCAAACGTCCCCAGTCAGAAGAGGAGGAGGCCTCTCATCACTGCTTTTAAAAACTACAGCAGTACTTACTCACAGGAAGATTCCACCTGTGAAAAAAAAAAAGAAGGAAATGGCAGTGGGATCTGATGTAGAAATAACTTCATTGATCCATGTGGGTGAAACTGGGTCACTGCACCTATGAATTTCAATTAAAAACATTCAAATTTTAAAAATATGAGATACGGAAATGTAGTGTTTTTGCAGGCATGTGCAGCCAAATGTTTGGTGAGTATAGACTGCATAGACCTCAACTGAATGCTTTCCATTTTGAACATCATCATATTCACCACAAAAGTGAACATTTGAAATATGCATCACAGTATGCCTGTGGGTATTTTAATGTGTAAAGCCTCGAAGAAGAAATTTCTGTAGTTTAGTCAGCATGAAAAAAAAAAAAATCTTGAAATGAGAACGTGTGTGTGTGTGTGTGTGTGTGTGTGTGAAGCTTGATATACTGGACCATATTCCTGTGTGCCATGGAGTTGAACTGTTGTCCAGAGCTATTAAAACCATGTCAACTTGTCACACTGTTGCGCTGGGTGACACGTTCCTTCATTAACATAAACCAAAGTTTATTCTGCCATCCATAGACAGCCCAACGACCATAAGTGTGTTAATCCATGGGTGAAAATAGTCCCCCAATTTCCTCCTGTCTGAGTAAGATGTATTACGAATCACAGTGCCTACCTGCTTTAGGAAATTACTGAGCCTTAAGAGAGAGAAAAATAAATTAAAAAGATACTTACAGCCAAGGATAGAGGAGGTCAGAAAGCATGGAGAGATGGATTAACACACTGTTGGTTTTGGTCTTTTCATGAGCTTCATTGAGAGTAGGAAAAAATATGTAATAACGCCAACCTCATTCTCTTCGATATTATGGGTTTAGTTTAACAAGTCTAGATTATTGAGTTTAAATGGGGCTCCTCAGTGTAAAGACAGGATATTGCCAAGTTGGAGAATCTACAGTGAGAAATGTAATGGGCCTTGAACAGAACCCTGAGGTATCCCACAGGAAATAATGTGATAATCAGAGAAGCTGTTATTACTGTATGGAAGACAACATGTGTTTTACCAGGCAGATATGAAGATGTGGTACCAGTGATGCACACTTTTCTCAAGAAAAATATTGTAGGGCGACTAAGCTCTTGACCAGTTTGAGGCTGTCTCATCCACTGAGAGATAGTTCAGTTCATGTCGTAATTACTTCGACCAACCTGCTGCACAAATTACGTATGGGTGGGAGGGGACGGGGATGGGGATGACAAAAAATACTGAGGTACTAGAAAACACTTCTTGTAAAGCATGAATCTCACCTCTCCATAAATTGTAAGTGTGGAATGAGCTCATCGTTCCCCTTGTGGCTGTTGGGGTGAAAACACCGACAGCAACTTCAGTGTGGGAGTTTTGTCCATCCAGCCTCAAGGGGCAGTAATGAGCCCATTAAAGAAACGCAGATGTCCCTTATGATGATTAGCCTACTACAGACAAAGTATTAGCCTTCATATATTTATTACTATTTGACTTTTTAAAGTGAATGTGTGAGAGTTACCATATTTTTAGTTTTATTCAAGTTTTATTTAATATGAAATATTCCTCTAATATTCCTTTTTACTATGAATATAGTCTTACTTTTGACTTGTTTCTGTTACTCGTTTCCTTTTCTTTCTTTCTCTCTTTGTTTATGCAGTAAAAAGGTTTTAAAAGGGAAATGTCACAGAATCAGTCCTGGTGGTTGCCGTTATACATGTTTGAGAAGTGTTTGACTTTCATTGAAAGCTGAGCCTGCCTACAACAGGTTTGCACTCAAAAACATCACCATATACATTGCAAAGAGGTTGATAATGTTCTGTATGTTATGTAACAGGTCTAAAACAGAGAGCCTGAATGAGACGGGCTACAGCTGCTTCTGTTCAATGCAAAATCGATCTTTTTTCCGTTCTGTATTTTGTTTTCTGTATTCCACTGTCATTTTTATATGGTAAACAAAATACTTAAGCTAGTTACAAACATATTTTCTCTCTAAGAAATAAATACGACACATTTCCACTTGTTCATTTACCATGAGAATGAACCTGAATTCAATCGGTGTAGCACTGCATTACTAAATCCTCCGTCAGTCCTAAAACAATGTCAGTTCGGTAAGAATGCATGAGCTGAAGCTCTGCAAAGTCTAACCCCTAACATTCAAAAATACATCAAACTGCGGCACCAATAAAATTCATTTAAAACAAGCTTTAACACAGACATGAACAGTATTATCCCAAAATGAAGCCAAAAACTAAAATACACAGGTCTCTCATTGTGACTTCAACAAATATTTTGCAACCGGTGCCACCGTGGCTCACACGCAACACAATGGAAGACTGTGTTCTCTTGTTGTTCACAAAACCATGTATACTAATAAATACTACCATATATACTGATTGCCCTAAATGCTAAACACCATGTGCATATAGGCTCGTTTTAAGGCTCAGTTTGTGCATTTCTTTGTGGACTGAGGCTCTGATACTTTCACAGTATTAATATAGAAGCTAGACCTGCTTTATAATCAAAGAACACATGGACATCTAACTTTAGACTATATGGGATCTTTAAATTAAGGAACATCTTTAAGCTGCCAGACGTATAGGTCAAAGTATATGGGTTGGTTTTCATGGTGGGTGTCCATAGACCTTATATAAGATCCACTGTCACTATTTAAGCATGTAGCGTTTAGCCGTACCCAACGTGCACGTTAGTCACACAATATGGCAGATATGTTTGCTTTGGGACACTTGCCGTGGTCGCTGGGGGATCATCTAATCAGCAGCTCCTTCTCTGCTGCAGCTGCTGATTTGACCCTTTTCATGTGTTGCGTTTTCACACAGTTAATAATAACTTCTTCATGTGACTTCGTTACAGTAATGACCAGTAACACAGTAACAGTAACCACACCCCTGGTATGGTCAGAAACCAGCACACACACCAGGTGGGAGGGATGGTGAATTAGTGCGATTGAGAATTTAGGAAAGAGGTAAAGACAGAGCACAAGGTGAAATGTAAAGAGATGGAAAAGATGAATAGAGAGAAAGAGACCAGTGTCTCGTGTCACAGTGAATACTGAAAGTCAGCGTTTAGTAGCTCCTGAGTAACCATGCCGACTCCATCACACCCTTAAACAACATATTGATGGTTTCCCTCTGACAATGTTTACTGACTTGCCCTAAGACGGTGTCAAATGAGGATAATCTGAGTTGGTTCCAGTTTTCTTTTAGGACATCCAGGTGATGTATGTACTGGAATGATAAGGCAAACTTTACATTTGGACTGACTGAAAAAAACATCATCCACAGAGTCACAGAGACTGGTGGATGTGTGGACTGGTGCAACTTGAGCATTCGTCTGGAGTCTGGTCCGGGGCGACTCGATGAAGTCCAAATTCATCACTGTTTGGTCTCCTCCAACTCTGAGAGAAATATCTGCTTTTTAGCTGCTAAATTCTCCACTATGTTCAATCAGCTAGTGGCTTACTTTCTTCTTCTAGTGTTTGGTGATGGGCAGGTCGTCTACAGTGGGTTTATCAGAGTTTCCTTTATGGGAAATTAGTTGATGAGAGATCAAAATGCACAGGCTGGAAAACCTAATTAATGACTAAAAGGAATTATCATTGAAATTGGGTGATAATTTTTGGGCCTGTGGGTGTGTCACCACATTTGACCCCATACATATTATACATAGTAATTTGATACATTTTTAATTTAAAGTATTGATTAGTGCAGCATTAAAGTCTGAGGTCCACTATGTGTAATCTCAGTGCTTACATCAAAGTGGTCTGCAGAGCTTATTGGAAAGAGGAACCAGGTACTGGTAATTAACCCCTGACCCGAGGAGAAGACGACGAGTAGGAACCTGATGATGAAGCACAGTTTGGGTGCTTTAAACCTTTTTGTCCAAACAGGTTCCCCTCAGGCTGAGGGCTGGACAGCTGTCTGTTCTCTTTGTTGGACAAAGTTGAAACTGATATAAAATCTGAGCAGCATGACATACCCAAAGGAGTGAGCTCTGTGCCTTTGTGTCTCTCTTTCCACTGGGAAACAATGGCTTATACGTCAGCACAAAGAGATTCTTTTGCCGTGGCAATGAGCCCGAGAAGCTGCCACGATCTTTACATTCCATACTATAATAGTCTTAGAGGGAAAGAATATATCTGGAAACTTGCAAAATAAAGTTCATCCTGAGGGTGTGATGGACAAATGTACCAGACAAAACAAGCGACTTAGGAATGTATGAACTTGATTAAACAATGTGACTAAAGATGTATTAATAAATTATAAATGTAGTTACAGATTTTAAAAGCACTCATAAGAGGGTTCAGAAGGACAATGATCTTGCTGACTGACAATGTTCAGAGCGATTGCTGGTAGCTGACGCCTTTGCCAATGTCAAGACAATATTTGGCTTGTTTTCTCATTTATTTATTAACTTATCATCATTATTTTTATTATTAGTAGTAGCAGCATTAAATTGATATTAAATTTAATTTGCCCCGTCATAGTTTCATGTCGGCCTTCCCCACAAATAACTGATGCTTACAATACCAGCATGCACACACACACGCACGCACACACACGCACACACACGCGCGCACACACACACTCTGACTTTCCTTTAAGCACTGTTTGTTGACAGACAGAACACATCACGTAGTTCCTTTTTTTAGCCTGCTGCTTTTCAGCCCGACTAGAGAAGTGAAGAGACAGTCAATTTCACAGGGTGACGATAGGACGGTATAACTGTGTATCAGATCGCCCAACCCTAATTATAATGCATCATCCATGGGTTCATCATGTGAGAGCCAAAATCCCAAACTGATCAATAAATCCAATCAATTAATTTGATAGGCAAAATATTCCTTTAAACCCATTACCATCAATCGGTTGTTGAAGAATTGGCATTAATCATCTAAATGAACAATCAGTCATGGGCAGGCTAAACATGTTCGACTAAATTACCAAAGCAATCAATCATGAGCCACTGAGAATATCAAAGGCAGAATCAACTATAAGAACAGTAAATGGTAAAAAAGTAACACAGGTGATTTCTAATCAATTAAAATATCATCCAGCATGAGCAAATAGAATAAGTAGTTTAATTAAGACATTAAAAGCATTTTCAGTTATGGATCACAATGAATCCAAGTACAAAAGTTTCAGAGCAAAAGTCAAGACAAGAGAAAAAGAAAAATATTGCAGACTCAAACTCAGATGGACACATGACTTTCTATACTCTTCTTAGACCTGTGACTGTGTCTCGAACTTCAGTAGCTAAATGTTCCACTATGTTCACCAGCTAGTCGCTAACTCTGTCTGTCTGCTGTTTGTAGATTGTATATGCAGTCAGTGTTGAAGTAAAGTGTTAAGGAGACAAACAACCAGCTGACACACTGGCTGACATCTTTATATTTCTGCCCCTAAAAAACCCCCCAAAAAACAGTGAGTCCATTGAGAGACATCAACTTGAGAAACAGCTGACCCTATAATAGCTCTCCTCAGCCCATTACCGAGTGCTTGCTATGTATAACCAGCCTGCCAAAACCTTATACGGTTCAGGTCTCCAGTAAAGCCTGTGAGGTGTTTTCTCTTTCCTATACATAATTTCTTTTTGTTTACACAGAAGTCGTCTCTCTGTAAATTTCAACTTTGCGTCAGAATGGATGAAAAGCAACCGGGTCATTTAAATTCTCTTCTCATTATAGTCTGGGAAACACAGATAGAGAGTTCCAATTTACATTTAGATTGTTTCAGCAGAAGTAAATTAATCAACACTGCAACCCGGCCAACTCACTTGTACAGAATACCTATAAGAATGACACACATACATATATTTATATATACATAGGTATTGTATGTGTAGTATAAATTCACACTTATGTGACAGAAAAAAGAAGTAACTGTTATATTTTTATACAGATCAGGGGATGCACAAGCAGAAATCCCATCTGCTGGATCAGCTTATGACACCACAGTGCGAAGGCCTCACACAGCACATCACACCGTCAGTAACAACTAATGCTTTAAAATATTAAAACTACCGATACTGCCTTGTGAAAAAGTATAGTATTTTTACTTCATTACCTCACCCCATCCCCCATGGCCAACTCTTATGCACTTTCATCTGCACCTTTATAACTGATCCAACAATGTCTAAAACAATGAGTCTCCTTCACCAGCATCCATTAGTGTCTCGTCCCCGCCAGACGCTGCAAACGGTACAACACAGAAATGACTGAGACTGTCTGTGATGTTGAGGCATCAAAGACACTCCTGCACAGATAACCCGGATAATGTTAAAATCTTTCAGAGACATGAATACTCAGGTTATGCTCTGTATCACATTCTAAACATGGTTAAAATCCAAAGGCCATAACAGGGACTGGTGTTCATGTAAAGCGCAGATGTCAAGTGCAGAAGCAGTTGCCGAAGTAGTGCAAAATGATTGTAATTGTCATTAGATATTATAAAGACAAAGTCATTCACCTCGGTGGGGCCAGTGGACATCTCTCCCTGGTCCCCAAAATGCTCAGAAACAGCCCTGCTTCCTCAGACTACTTAACATGTGCACGTCTGTCTTCTTCCTCACAACAGATCGTCAGTCTTCATATTTTGAGATTTTATCAAGCTTTGTTAATTAAATGATAAAAAAAACTAAAAAAAATGTTTTGTGTGTTTTGCCTATACAATGTTTCTAATGACCTTGGGACAAAAAGTGCAGAAATGATCTGGATATAGTTTTATAAAAACTATATAGAGCAAATCAGCTGACAACAGTAAATTATCTCCCTTTGCAGTGGGCGTAGCTCACATCAGAAATGAACAGAACTGTATTCATAGGTTAAGTCTGGCTGATATCGGATCAGCTTAATAATGTCACTATCAGCATCCCAAAAGTACAGTTAACACAAGACTCTTACAGTGACTTGTTGAACAAAACAACTTCAGCCAGACAAGAACATCAACACTGGATGATTCTGGACCAGGCAACGAGGGACAAATTGTGGCTGCCAGAAATAAACTCTAATTAGTCTCTGGTTAGGTTTAGACAGCTAAAACACTTGGTTAAGGTTAGGGAGAGACTGGGGTTAAAGTTAATTAACAAGTCTGATGCTCACCCAGCACCCAACCTCTACACCCTCACTGTGTTGCTATACAAAGCGCACATTACTTCCTGCAACGGCAATAATTGTGGGACTGGATGTAAAATCATCCAGTATGCATGTACTCGGCTGAAAGTACGAAGTCTGAATCAACATGCTGCTTTGTCTTCCCTTCAGGTGAGGTCCCAGCACACTACAGAGCATATCTTATACAGGAGCTACATGTAGCAGTGGCTTTCTTCTGCTTAAAAAGCTTAAATGTCACACCTGTGTGATGCAAGCCCGTCCACTGCCTGCATGCTCAGCCAGGAGTTTGTCTCTTTGTAACACATACTATTACTAAGAGCATTAGTGTTGACCACGACAACAAAGTACTTTCATTTCTATAGCCGGCAGGGTTAATAGTCTTTAGCTGACCAACACTGAGGCTTTCATTCTGAATACCATGTTCTCACCCCTGCTGGTCTGATACAGCATTTATTCTAATTTCACTTCCTTTGCACCTGATCTGCCATTCTACTGCACAGCCTCTCTCTCTCCTCTCTAACCAGCAGCCTGTTGTTACCTAACAGCCTCTTTTGCTGTTTTGTTTCATTTGCCATTTAACTACCTTGGCAAGCAGAGCTGAAGAACCCCCATCTCAGTGTACAATTCAGCTACTACCCCATTGAGAAAAGTGGACCACACTAAAACTCACCTAGTCATGGCAGTAGCAGTAGCAGTAACAGTAGCAGTAGTAAATCTCTGTTAAATTCAGGGCCTGTCCTGTCTACTGATTTTGTGCTGCCTGTCTCCTCTGTGTTGAAAGTCTCTCTCCTGCATCTTGCTGCTCTCTGCCAGGACACCTTCACCTTTCTGTACTCCCTCCTTGTTGAAGAAGCATTTGGATTGTTCCTTTATTCCTGTCTGTGGTCATCTTCAAATTTAGGCCCTATCATTAACTGACAATGACACACTCCAGTGACAATGAAAAAGTAGTAAAACAACTCACTGATCTGAGATAATAAATCACAGTGTGACTGGTTCATTTACTGCTACCTCTTAGTAGTGTAATTTTCTAATGTGCAAGCACAGTATTCCACATGCACATGCAGAAACGTCCAAAAAATGTTGCTCCCTGCTCTCGGTGACAAGTCTTTGTCAATGGTACACGACCATGCCCATGGAAATGTCAGAAGTGATAGATGCAACAGCTGGTAGTCAAGCTTGCTTCCAGGGACAACAGATCAGATCAACATCAGATCCTTTATGTGACAGAACGCTGCTCTGAGATGTAAGGAGACTCTTCAGCACGTTTTAACTGATGTCTATGTTTACCTTTAACCGGTGAAGCACAGCGTGCCTTGCTTGTTCTGAGGGCACGTCATTGCTATACATATAAATACTCTGAACATGCTAGCTAACAGTTGCATGTTTACACATCCAGGAGACACAGAGCAGCATTAGCATTGCTTTCATGACTACAGACTCAATAGGCAGACTGTGGTCCAGATGTGAACCAAAACACATTTTTGTCATTTCAGTCATTTCAATACAACCTGACTCAGATTTATTGTGAGTGACATCACAATACACATCGCTATCATGTCACCTTACACACATCTTTGAGTGGCTAGTAGCTGGACTTTAAAAGTAATACTAATAGTAGCTTGAATTTAAAAAGTGAAAATGCATCTACAGGTCGACTATGAGTTGACTGCAGGGTAGAAAAAAATGGATGTTCAAGGTAAAGTATGAGATCAGTTTGACTGATTTTAAATCAAAGAGTGTCCTTTTTGGCATTTTTTGACTTTGAATGTATTTCTGACCACATGAGTGGAACGTTCACTCTTATAGCCTGGTCTTCGCTAACTCCTAAGAAACATATCTGGCTCTTTAGCTGCTAAATGTTCCACTATGTTCAACAGCTAGTGGCTGACTTTGTCTGTCTGCCGTATGGTGTGGGGTAATGGGGCTTGTCACAGCTTTTTAATTGAAAGTAGCTGCCTGCTGCTGCTGGAAATGAGGACGATAAGATTGCTAAGACTGAACCAAAGCCTTAAAAAAAACATTGAGATGAAAGATGCTAAAAAAAAAAGCGCTGGAAAGCTGAGGGTAAATGCAGAGTTGGTGATAATTCTCAGTTTGTCAATAGCAGTGACCACTTTTATTACACTCTTCATTCTTATAAATAGTTGTTAGTGCAGCTTTAAGTACGGCCTACTTGTCTTTTGGGTCTTTTCTATTGGTTGGAAGATGTTTCTTTTTTCTTTCGTTTGCTATCTCTTGATTCCATTTAGATCAAGTTATTGATCTTAAGAATGATACATTTTTGAGATGTAAAAGAATCAATGCAGTACCAAAGAATTCATGGACCGCTTGTTGACAAATACTCCGAATGACTCAGTTACAAAACATTTTCCCAGGGTTTCTACTTCTAAGATGCTCACATTACACAAAGGGTTTCCAAAAAGCATCATATATAGTGTACAAACAGAGATAGCACAAGAAAAAAGGGCATCAAATCATGAGGATTTCTCCATGGATACCATGGACAAAAATGGCTAATTTAAAAGTAATTCAACTGATATTTAGATGTCTCGTGTGAAGGTACTGGTTAAGGGGAAAATGTTTAAACTGATGGTGGTGCTAGAGTAAAGGTCAGGGGGTCAAACAAAATCAACAGGAATAACCCGCTGCTGCTCCCATGTGTTGGACGGCCAGCATCATGAAAAAGGCCCCACAGAAGAAGAAGAAAAAAGGAAGAAAAAGATTAAGATTCACCACGCAGGAGGGATGAAGAAAGTACGACACCGTAGCTATCTTTCTTCTTCACATGTGGTTCCTTGAGAAAAGTGAGAGTATTGCTTTGAGTGGTAACAGTATTGTTATGAGGTGGCTTTTGGTAGGATAGAAGAAAGAAATGTGGGCTTTGTTTATAGTAGACATAATCAGCCCGCTGAGGAGCTAAGGCTCAGCAGAGTCGCTGATAACACTCGCTCCCCTGCTGCTCCACTGAGGACACACACACACACACACACACACACACACACACACACACACACACAGGCAGACGAGGTATGTCCTGTGTGGTTATTCATTCAAACTCCCGAGTCTCGCTCTGCTGCTTTGCAATATAGAACATACTGTATATACTTGGCCCCTGCTGCTATCCAATTTTATTAATATGTAAGTAAATACCTAAGCTGCGAAACCAGTGCTCCCTCTATACCCATGTTGGACAAGGGCTCCCTTCTCTCACTAATCCCAATATAACGCTGGCTGTGTAATCATATACACATATGACAGTGTACAACAGAGCAGGAAAGCAACAGCAAAAGTACAATTAACTACCAGGGGGCAACTGACAGACAAACTGTAAACCCGTTAGTAAAGTTAACAATTAGAGTACTGTGGCAGGTATATAAAACCACTCGGTTGTTTAGACAAATGTAATGCAAATCTCACTTATTCAAACTTTTGTTCTAACTAAACTAACCATCATTCCACAATCACTCTTTAAATATTAAATACATTTTTTGTTTCAGAACTTTGCCATGCTCCTCACTTGCATGTTTCTCAGTATGCATGTCTGATCTGTAAATTTATGTATATAGATATAGCAATCGTCTGTACAAAGTGCCACCGTTCGTGAAATAAAGTGTAATTCTTTCTCAAAAAGGTCCTATGTTTTCTGTTAAGTGGTAAAATTTTGTAAAATGACTTGTATGAAATCCTGAGTGTTTTGCTGTAGCATTCAATAGCATTTAATAAAGCATGTCCCTGGGATTGGGGCAATTTATAAAATAATTTTTTTTTTATTTTTCTTCTTCAACTCTCCTCTGAATGGCACCATGAAAGCTGAGGCCACCGAGCCCTGTTACAGAAAGCGCACCGTTAGTGTGAAGGGAGAGTGTTCTCCACAGTGAAAGAGGAGCTAGTCATGGCAGGGTCATTAGCACTGCCCACTCCCTGGCTGTGAGCAACATGATGTGAGTGTGAGCAAGGTCACACTTTGAAGACCTGTGTTAAAGTTAGCCGGACCTACGCTCTTCCACTGGAAGTGTCGGCACTCAAGGCTCAGAGCAAGGCAACGTGAGCGCTCCCTCGCTCTCTGTTGAAGACAGCTAGCCTTGAATGCATCAGCTGTCGACGTTAGGGGATTACATACGTATGTTTCATACCAGTATCAGTATTATATAAGCTTATTTTGTGTCGCCTTTGTCCATTGCGTGTCCATTTATATATGCTGAAAATAATTGACACCTTTTTAAATCATTCATCATTCATTCTTTTCATTCACTAGTAAATAAGGTTGTAGTGCATACACCCACCCTCGTGGTTCAAAGGAAAGGCTTTCTTTTAGTTGAAACACTAATTTCGATGGCAGAGATACATCTATACACAGACAAAACACCTCCATTAAAACACTTTGAATAGGTTACATCTTACCGGTTCAAAGAAATTAAATATAATACACTGCAAACAAACACTGAAATTGATTTTCATTATCCACCACCACTTTTTTTTTTCTTTCCTGACCACTTCATTTTTCAAATACAGATGGGCTCAGAAAATGTTAGCAGGGCCGGGGGAGGACTTTTAAAATCTTTCCAAATTGGGAGAAAAAGAAATATCACTGATAAAAATTGTCTATCTGCAAGAGTAAATGTTTTTCCGTTCATTATTCTTTATGTGAATATTAGAAGTTGGACACATTGTGATAAACAGTTGGTGGAACAAATTCTGCATTTGGGTGCCATTAAACCACTGCAGAAGACGACGGAACAACGTGATGACGAAATTAAAAGAGTGCCAGTTAAATCACAAATGGTGGAAAACCACATAGATAGAAACATGATGGAAACGTGGTGTCAACAGCATGAATCCATGGACCTGTCCTGTCTTGTGTCAACAGTTCAGGCTGGTGGTGGTGTGATGGTGTGGGGAAAACTTTCTTGTCACACTCTGGGCTCCTTAATACCAATCAATCATGGTTTGAACGTCACAGCCTGAATATTTTTGTTGACCATGTTAATCCCTTTATAGACACAGTTTACCATCTTCTAATGGTTACGTCCAGCAGGATAATGCTCTGCGTAACAAAGCTCAAGTCCTTGGCCTGCCCAGTCTCCAGATCTGAATCCAATAGAACACCTTTGGGATGTGGTAGCAGAGGTAGAGATCGGGTTTATTATGGATTCTACCTTTGTAGAAAACACAGAGATGTTATATCACCTACCTACCTGAAGAGAGCATGTGTCAATGTGTATGTTTCATGTACCCCTGCTTTCATCTGACTTTTTTATCTTCGTCATTCAACAGGAATAAGACACATCCAACTCCTCCACAGAAACATGGAGTAAATCAGGACTTTGAAGATCCATCGGCGCACCCAAAATTAAATTATGCATCAACACCAATGAATTTTTTAGTAACAGACTCATCATATTTCACCCTGTCTTTTATGATCTGAGTAGCTCTTTGGCACACAGTCGGCAGACAGAAGTCCTTTGTCTGCTGGACAAATTAAAGTTCAAATGTAACTTATGAATTCAGACTGTTACAGGGCGCCACAGCTGGGTTTGACATTGGTATGCAGTGTACAACATGTATGGAATACTATGTTCTGTCTCTTTAAGCTGTTGAAGGAAGAGGACTTTAGTGCTCAGGAGCTGTTAATGGACTGCAGACCATTTACTGCACCACCAGTATTGGTCTGCACCGGTATTGCTGACAGTCCACAAATATCTAATGAATAAAGAGAAAAAATAAAATTGTCATTTCCATTAGCAGTGTTTAACAAATTAAGCACAGCTTGGGTATGATTAAGATTAGTCCACTAAAACACCTGGTTATGATTAGGGAAAGTTGGTCACATACATTAAGTCACACGTCCATCCACCACCTCAACTTCCTGTCTCAATTTTTAATCATGACATAAACTGTACATAAATTGTGCTCTGTAGATTCATCGAATATGAACATGATGCCAAGTGATACTGGATTGACCTGCAGCTCACCTGTGTGTCTGTGGCATCAGAGCTCACCTGAGACCCTGCGGCTGGAGTCATTAAATAGTAAATATTTTTCCAGCTAATTTCAAAGATGAACAATGTTTGGATTGATCACAGAACTTTCTTATTAGCTGGGCTCAGCTGTTACCTACACTGCAGTTCTTCCTTAAAATGGACCTGAGGGGCGTCGTGTGGCGTAGTGGTCTAAGCAGGCGCCCCATGTGTAGAGGCTACAGTCCTCGCTGCAGTTGGCCCCGGTTCGAATCCCGCATCGGACGGCCTTTACTGCATGTCATTCCCCCTCTCTCTGCCTCCTCATCACAGAACTTTCTTATTAGCTGGGCAATAAAGGCACAAAAGCCCAAAAAAACATATCTTAAAAAAATAAAAAATGGACCTGAATCCTTAATTTGCTTTGGGAGGCACAAATTAGCAAACACCTATCTATGGCAATTCAGCAACACTTTGACACTGGTAGGGACATGTCCCTACTGTCCATACCTAAGTCTATGCCCATGACAGTGAGACAAATGTCTTCCTGGCAAGTAGATGTAGGATGGTTTGATTTCTTGTGTGGTGGTTAGCCTAGCTAGCTGCAGCCAGTGTTGTATCTTGTGAGCCTTCAGAGAGCCAATACTTAACCTGTAATTACAGTTATATTCATTTTGTAATTTGACATAATTTACATATTTTCATTACCTGAAAAGTTAAACAAATTGTCTTCACCATTGTCAGGGAGCATTGTGTGAGATTATTATTATTTAACAATATACAATTTTGGCTTTTTGGTCTATACTGATAGCAATAGATTTTACCTGTTTACCTGAAATCTCCTATAATTTTATTGGATCACACAGACAACAGAATCAGAGGAGAGCCTCAGATCCTCTCTTCTGATTGGCTCGCCAACCTGTTGTTACTAGAGCTCAAGAGAGAAGTCTGAGGGAGAAGATGTAAAACTACATGGAGATGGTTTATGGTTTTTAATTTACACTGGAAAAGTGTAAAATATGGGACCTTTACCAGCTCAAACAATTGCCTTAGAATTGTATGAAAATTGCTTATAAACATGAGACTGTGCTATGAAACGTGATTAAACACAATAGATTTTCATATCCTTTGTGTCTGTGACTGGTGTTTGTGTGATGTGGACAATGGAAATGGAAATTTGGTTAAAATATGTGCTACAATTGGAAGGAAACATGACAAATTAGCAAGTAGCTAATTAGCCAATTTCAACAAAAAACACTCAAGCTTATAAATGACTTTACAGAGCATTATTATAAAGCATCAACCAAAATGGTTTCTATGTGTTTCCGCTTCTATGGGATTTGGGGTCTGTCTGTATAGAGGTAATGATCCGCCTTGATATTCCAACACCTGATTCACATGAAAGCCCCATTATCTGATAGCCACAACAAAATGTAATGGAACGGAGTGTGTTTGGCTTGCAAAATGACGTGTGGAACAGACTGGGAGTTTGTTCGACCAGCGAGGAACAGAGTGATAATACTCTCCTGTTGTGCAGGGTGAACACAGATAGGTGGTACATCCAAGGCACCATTCATCACAACTAACTCCACAAACGCTGGGGGAATATGTAAGCAGGTTCCAAACTTTCTCTTTCAGCCTAACTGGCAACATGGCTGCAGAAGGCTTTTTAATGCACAGCCAGGGAAAGTGGAGACAAGCGAGTTGTGCTCTCAGAAGTGCAAGAACGAAAAATCAATCACCTTTTCCAAACAGTGTACTACAGCATGACAAAACAATTACTAATATATCAAGTGACTGTATACAAAAAGAAAAGTCTGTGTGTGCGTGTCTGAGAGAGAGAGTCAGAGAGAGAGAGAGAGAGAGAGAGAGAGAGAGAGAGAGAGAGAGAGAGAGAGAGAGAGAGATTTGTGGATCTGTGTGCACTGCATTTTTTATTCTCTTAGTGACACATTATACATACAGAGACCGTTCTAATCTGAAGTGTTAGACAGTCAGACAGACAGTTGCTGGTTTGCTTTTTAATACTTTTTTTCCATGGGGAAAATAGTTGTTGGGCCACTGGGACAAACTGGCAGCAAGGCTGAGTTGCTGTCACTACATCTACCTCTTTTAAGCCTGTCTGTGACTTATGATTACCCATAAAACCGTCTCTGTGAACCTACACATCACTTTGTAGTAGCTCAATTCCATCTTGAGTATAGTGCAAATGTCATTTCAAAATAATATAAGGTCAAATTTTGCGGCTTTTCTCAGCCTTCACGGCATCTCGTTGTCTTTGTTGGTGAGGTTAGCTAAGATGTCACACGTGACCTAAGTGTGGACTTGTCTACATGGAACAGGGTCAGTCAAATCTCTCAGTCGTCCTTCTCATGCACATTAGAAATGCTTAAAGTAGTAATCTCGAAGACCTTTGTTTTGTTATCTTTGGCGACACCTGTGGTGATACATGGTAATTGCAGGTTTGTTTTTGAATCACACTTCATTGTGCTGGCAGAACTCATGGGTGATGAAACACCCTTCACTAACTTTGTGTTAGTAACTCGTGTTCCTTGTAATTTTGCACACAAGTCACACCAGACACCCAGCTGGTAAGAAGGTAAAATGGAAGGACTTCATAGGACTACATAATTTTGTCAGTGCGTCATAGGCTCAGTCACCATTGCTTACCTCATTCCACGATAGTGACTTAAAAAATACTTATTTAAAAGAAAATCTGAGATTACTGCTTAAAATTTTGGTCAACTCCAGCTGGGTAACAAAGAATGCTTCATTCAAGCTTTATACCCACACCTGCGACCTGAGGTGTGTTTTTAAGCTTCAGAGGATTAGTTTGACAATTTGGGTTTATATGTTTATTCACTTTTTTGCCATGACTTACATAAAAAGATTAATACAATGCTCATACATGTCCAATATATATAGAATGCTGCAGAGATGCCTTTTTCTTTCAGGCTGAAATGAAGTTAGCTTCACCCTGGTTCCCTTGACAAAAAGCCAATGAGAATCTTACATGGCTTTTTGATTACTGCAGGAAGTAAACTCCGTGACAAACAACAGTTTATGATATTGACATATTTTATTTTCCACAAATGAACCACTTCATGATGTGTGAAGCCTAAATACAATCACCAGAAGTAAAAAACTAATGTTAGGCTATAAACCAACTACACCAAGGTCACATGACTTCAACGTCACCACAATTAAACTTAATCTTGTAGTTTGATTTAGCTCTGACCTCTTCTACAAAAGCCTTTCCTCTTACAAAGTTAGTGATAATTTGTATAAACACAATCAGGCTGTGAAGACTACAACCTCTGTAGTCTCATTTAGACACCAGTTAGCAACTGGCCTTTTTTTAAGAGATGTTAAAGCTTAAAGAAATCAGGACTTGGGTCTTTACTGATGTATTGTATGTCAAAGAGTAAAACGTGAAAAGTTCTTGAGCACAGACCTTATTTCTGGCATCTAACTAAAACCCACAGACTTCGGGATGAGGGGCTGGAGGTGCTAAAATGCGAACTAATCCTTGAGTTTTTCCTGCAGCACTCTGAGAGCATGGAGATGGTTAGCTTATCTTAGCATGGAAACTGGACTCTTCTAAAGTTCACTAATTAACACATTCTGACACTTTACTGTTTGTTTAATCCACACAAATATCAAAGTGTGAAACAAGTGGTGGTTTTACCAATCTCTGCTGGTTGCCTGGCAACCTCTCTGAGGACAAGACTTCAGCTCGTTTCTGTGTAGACATTGATGCAGGACTGTGGCCGCTGCTTTTGTGATGTGGGTGACATAGACAGGGTGTTACTTTGTCACCCTTATGTTTTGATTAATGGATGAAACATTTAGTCAATAAGATGTAAAAAAAATAGTGAAAGATTCCCATCATCCAAAAAACACAATATATCCAATTTCTTATCGAGGGATAAAAATATGAATGATTTAAAAACAGAGACGAAGAAGATTCTCCCTTTGAGAGGCTGGAACCAGCGAACATTTGATGGTTTTCCTTGATGAATGATATAAGCATGTGTCCTTTGAAGGAAGCAGCCCTTGTTGTAGGGACACAGCTATGATGCTGTTGCCTTCAGAGGTCTGAAGACCAGTGGGCTCAACCTGCATGACTTCCCATAATCAGGTCTGGACCGATGCTCTTACTGACTACAGTGATCCCTTATTACCTGGTGCGAATACCAGAAAAGGTCAGCTGCAGCATCGAAAGGCAGAAAGGATCAGGATCAAGATGTGGACCTGAACTCAAAGGGACTGGAGATGTGCTGGGAGGGCAGGTTTCTGACACAATCCGATAAACAAGCTACTTGAAAATCACAATACCTTGTGTACAGGGCTGAGCCAAAAATATGTCCAGAAAATAAAATCTCACATATACTGTAGTTGAGCATTCGTATACTAAAAACAGCAGTTTTCTTGATGCACATTCAAAATATACAGGTTAAACCGTACAGCTATGGACCATCAGCACCTAAACATCCACATCGATAATCAGTTTGAGCGCAGACGGAGCAGAGAAGTCTGCATGCCATTTAACTCCCTGCTCTTTGTGCTTCAAGACTGAGACCAGCAGACAGCTGCAAACAGCAGGTGGACGGATTGAACTAAGTAGAAATCAACACGTTGATCAGTCGACTCCCATGATTTCACTTCACTGAATTCACTTTGAGAGCTAAAGACCTGTAGAGATTAGACAATATAGATGTTTTACACATCGAGCCAAAAATTTATTTACTGAATTAAGTTCCACTACTACCACTCAGCGTTGCTTCTGAACAGGTCTGGGTTATCTTTTTGCTTCTGCAGGCCACTCGTCTACTTTAGGTCTTTGTGCCGTTCAAAGCAGGTGAAAGTTACCAAAGAAAATCTGAAATATTTCCCCTTGCCTCTTTTAGTGACAGCAGAAATCACTTGATAACAAACAGGCACTATTAGTGTGGATATAACACCATATATTATTGAAAATGAAATGAAATTGCATCCATCCTGGACAGCATGGCAATAACAAAGGACGCAATGAGGACTTACATTCAATTCCAACAGGCAAAGGGCAATCACAGCTTTTACAGATAATACAAAACCCCTGAAGTCCAAACAATCTTAAAAGTTCTTTAACAAAACTTAAATTGTCTGATTATGATTATAGTTCCCAACCAAGGCAGTGAATAAGGTGAGAAAGAAAGCCATGATCCCCATCAACCTGCCATACACAGGTGAACTATACAATTGGTTTGCATTTATTCTATTCCCTGGATTCCCTTCGGGACTCTGTTGTTGTGGAGGTCAGGGTTTGACGGTCCTCAGGCCTTTACCTTGGATGTCTGTAACTGCAGCAGGTTTTGGGCCGAAAACCACACATCTCGTCTCATTGTATTTTTCATTTGTTTTGTCTTCACTGTTTTGCTCTTTGTCAGAACAATTTAGTAATTATTTGCCTTTAACCTGCGTCTCCCTCTCTTTTGTCATGGTTTTAAAGCCACATCGTGACAATGAAAAAAATACGTGCAACAAAGTCAACTCCTCCAACACTGCTCAGACATGGATGTGATCAGACTCTGAGATGTACCAGAGGAGACAAGAGAGCAGGTGCAGAAGAAGAACGAGTGGAAGATGGAATGAAGAAGTAAAAGAAAAACAACATAACAGCACTCAGGCCTTTGCTTATTTCCCATACAGACAGCTACACACAGAGCATATGCTCCACCAGATGGAGGTCTCAAGGTGACTTTGCCTCTGAGATATTCCCACTTGCCTCGGGTTGTCTTAGCATTTCTGATTACCTGTTGAATAGCCGAGATTTTGGCGTGTGCCGAGTGATAAAACAAGTTCCAAATCAAGCGCTGCCTTTCACCTTCCACAGAGAGACGGCTCGCCCTCAGCGTTTTCTGCAAAATACCAGACATTCTGCAGCAGTAAATTAAACAGGAGCCATTTAAAATTCATGACGTCGTGGAGGGGAGAAGTGAACAAATGCAGCTATTAAGACATTTGTCGCAGTGTTTGCTGGT
>NW_019525521.1:971559-1039645 GCF_002814215.2 Seriola lalandi dorsalis | reverse complement strand
GGGGAGGTGGTGGTGGAGATGGAGATGGAGGGAAAAACAATACTGTGACTATTTAACATGAGGACGCCAACTGCTCCATGTAAGGCTGGGATAACCATTTAAGAATGATAGATAAGTGATTTCTGCGAGATGCATCTGCTCAGTTGGAGGAGGAATTTATCTGCCTGCAAAGCGTTTCTGGAAGCGGAAAAAAAGCATTAGTTGAAGAGCCTCGCTGTTAAATGACAAGTGTTGCAGTGCTTTTGTTTTAACTTTAATGATTGACAGGTCACAGGAAAAGCTTAAAGTGGAATGTCATTAAGAAATCCCTGAGAAGCTGGAGTGGAGGGAGAGTGAGGTGAGAAAAAGGTTCGCACGCACGCACGCACGCGCACGCGCACACACACACACACACGCACACGCGCACACGCACACGCACACACACACACACACACACACACACACACACACACACACACACACGTTTACTTTCCTCTCTCTGACAGGAAATCTTTTGCCTCGCTCGCCGTGTGGTTTCTGAGTGCTGGCGATGGAAAACAGGTCGTGTTAAAGCGTGCAGACAGCCACTGTACGTCTCCGCCTGGGCGGGAGGCATGAGGTGCACTTTTTCGAGTTAGTGTTTTCCGACAGAGCCAAATGTTTTTCTCAGTCCTGTCATTTAGATCAAAGTGTGCCGAGGCCTTCAGTCTTCCTCCACAGACTCACCTCACACAGCTTCACTGCCACATGAAAGCACAGGCAGCATGGAGCCTGGATATACAGTATATATACAGTATAAAGTGTGTTGGCATAAATTTAGAAAACCTGTGGTCACGTTGCATTAAAAGCAGAGAGGGAACTAGTTGACAAATACAGTTGTAGTTGCCTATGTTTCAATGGTTGAGGAAATGTAGTTCCATTGGAAAGGACTGTTTAATGATGATAAAGCAAAGAAAATATTCAAAATATAGTGAACATTACAGCTGATATTAGCTTTTCAAAGTGGCTGGGCCGGTCCACAGCAGCTCATCACTCAGCTCCTGTGCCGGTGCTCCTGCTGCTTCTCTAAACTGGGAGCTGATCTGAATTTACTGCAGGTAATAAACTGACTATAGATAAGTACCTCACACAACCCCACGTCAAATAACCCAAACTATCATTTAAAAAAAAAAAACACAAAATCACCAAATACAACTAACTAGTCCTCAATAGCACATTAGCTGATGCGTTTGTGAAAGCGTTTAATGTTAAGTTGGACACTCAATTCGTTTCAAAACTTGCTCATGCTAAAATTGTCATGTTACCATCACAGATATCTTCATAAAATAATGTAGCTGATTTTTTTTCTCACACAGAAGATACTGATGAGATGAGGGAAGATGAAATACCTCTCATTCTCAGTGATTCAAGGTTGAATTAAGCGTAAAAATATTAGCTTTTTTTTGTTGCATAAAATCATTTAAAGGAAATGGGAAGCTGACAGAAGAGAAGAAGAGCTTGTGCAGCGTCCATGGACACAGCCAGCACTGTTGGTGTCATCACTAATGTAAACTGTTGCCTCAAGGTAATTGTTTATTTTCACACTTGTGGAAATCTGGCACAAGTGCAAACACAGGCTGATTAACAAATCTCAAGGTCGTGTTTGCTGGAATGGCGCACCTGAGGATGTGGTTATGCAGATGAGCCGATTCAGAGCAGGTCTGGTGACTGAAAGGATAAATCTGTAAATCCTATGAAAAGAGCCAAACCTGAAACGCAAACTGTGGTGACCAGATGATTTAAGAATTGAATGAACTGTGAGCTGTGTTTAAAGACCTTCTTCAGTAGGAACCAGTGGAATTGGGCCTGAGAGCCACAGAGTGTCAGGAAGTCAGAGTGATAGATGGACTAGTTTTTTTGTTTTTTCATGAGAGATGTTGACAGTAAGAAAAATGAAAATTATAACCAACCTTTCGCTGTAAAACTGCCCTTGCTTTTCTGCCATATTTTTTTTGCAGGTTTCACACATTTTCTTTTTTTTTTTTGCTGTCTTTGGCAAAAGTTGACACTCTTAAAATAAATGTGTTGAAAGCTTTGGTCATCAATCAAAACTGTGGCCCTTGATTGCACCATGAGACATTTTCCACCCATGGCAAATACAGAGAGCTTCTGTCACCGAAGACACGCTGCGTCCAAATCGCCAATTCCACGTTGGCCTCTTCGCCCCGGCCACAACAAGCTTCACAATCGCTTTATGAGACCCATCTCACACAGTGTGACACGCAGTCAGCGTCTGAAGGTGTGCAAACACACACACACACACACACACACACACACACACACACACACACACACACACACGCACACACACACACAGAGAAGCACTTATCTCCTAACCCCATGGTTTGTCTGACACTGTGGGTCCCCCCCTCATGTGAGAGAGATGTTGTAGCCTGTATTTGTTGCAGGTTCCTCGTGGATGGACAGACACTGGATTACTCTGATCTGTTCTGGAGTTAAAAGGCACTTTCTCCATATGATTTCTGGGCAGATTTAAAGAGATTTATCTGTGATGGATGTTGGACATAATCATTTGCTTGGCAAGTAGTGAACCTAAATATGATTGAGTTGTGACTCCAAGATGAACTGCGATTTGGATGCAGATGACAGTAATGAGGGTTTTAAAGGACCCTAATTGAGTTTATGAGCTGTGCGTCAGCCACTGCTGCTGTTGGCGAGCGTCAGTACAGGGTCATCTGTTCTTTCCTTCACACAAAAGTGGTGGGCGATGCCACAAAGTTACACAGTGAAGACTGCTAAAGGAACTTAGAGCATCAGCTTTATTAAGGATTTTGAGACGTTTTTCAGTGGAGCTCTAAACATCTCTGGTTAATCAAAATGTCATCTGTGACGTTTATGGGATGAGTGCCACGGTCAAAAGGTATTTTACTGCTCTATGAAATATAAATTCAACTTTACGACAATGGAAGGATATCATGAAAGAACGTCTGAGTGGCTGTATATTCAGTGTGGAGGTGTTGTACATTCAGCTTTGTACCTTGGATGATAACTTCTAACCTGCTCCCTTCGTTAGGAAACATTGTGTAACTCCCCTGCCATGACATGAATACATCACACTGAAGAGGTTCACTGCTTTTAAAGGGGATGAGAAGATTGGCCATTACTGCAGCTTGCCCTAACGCCACCTGCTTGTGCTGTGTTTCTGCTACAGACTAAGAGCTCTGTTTTCACAAACTAAACGCATGGAGCAAGTGCATTTAGGGCAAGTCCGAATCCACTTCTGTGAGTTTAATGGTGGAAAAGACCGCACCAGGTGCATGCAATACACCTATCAGAGTGCCATCTCCCATTCCATTCAAAAGCTGGGTGAGCTTGTACCTTGCTCACCTTGTACCTTGATTGCTGCAAAAGCGGATTAGCCAATTAGTAAGAAAGAGCAGAGGAAACGTATCTCAGTCGGAGGCAGAAACAGCTGTTTATGGCTTGCAGCTCTCTCTCTCTTTCTTTCTTGTTGACTGCCCCCCCCCCCCATTGATAATGCAACCTTAAAATATCAGTGAAATACTGCGCCATTGACTTCTGACCACGTTTTTGTTGGTTAATTTCACAACTGCCTCAAGATAGCAACAATGACCACACCTCATTTTAACATTTTCAACACACCCATGGGTGCTCAGATGGATGCAAGTGCTATTTAAACAACATGGGTGCTGGACGTGGAAATGACTACTGCATCAGTCTGAAACTAGCAAAGATAGTTGAGTTGTGCTTGGCACCACTTTGGAAATAATGTATTTATGTTGCACTATTAAAACTATGGCAAATGAGCTATTAGCGGTTCTTTTTCCCGCAGCAGGGGCAGGAGGGGCTCCCAGACTTTATCAGGTAGCACAAGCATTGCATTCACAGTTGTCAGTAATGAAACAGGAGGGGGTACTGTCTTCAGACAGTAGCAACAGCAGGTTATATCCTGTAAATATATTCTCAGACAGTAAGTAAAAGGGGAGGTTGGGGGGGCTCTGGATTCAAGAGGGTCAAATCAGCAGGAGGAAGAGTGACAGGAGGGACACACACACATATTTGACATATTGTCGTTTCCAGATGTAATTAAATTATTAAGGTTTCATAACACAGTATTGTGTAGTTTCTCTCTCAGTATAAAACAGGTCTATATTAGGTCTTATCTTAATTGTGTCTCATTTTTAAACAAAGGCTTTGTCTCATTTAATCGTATGTGTCGGGGCTCTGGGAGTTTGACCTTTAACAAATGATAAGATATACTTTCAAAATTAAAGCTTTAACTAACTTCTTTTTATTAGTTTTAGGTTTTCAAATGTGAAAGTATTGTTCTGTTCTGATATAAAAATGAAAGCATGGAGAGTATGTGATGAATCCCAGTAAATAGTGGATGTTGTCGTCTATGGTTTAGAAAAAGAAAAGAAAGAGGATTCTAATTCAAACAGGCCTGTATTTGAAGAGACTCATCCCTGACACTGTTTGTACAGTTGCTTGAATTAATTTAAGTCGCAAATATACTTTTGCCTCCCTGCGAATATTAATGACTGAGTGAGTGAATTCTATAAAATACAACAGAAAAGAACTTAATTGTGCAAAATTATCTTTGACACGGGAAACATACGGAACAAAAGTGGGAACCTTTTTACACCAAGACTAGCATGTAGAAGCAGGTTTTTAAACCAGGGTCAACCCGCAAAAAACAAGGCAATTTACTCTGTTCACACTGACAGACGAGTGTGTCTTTCGGTTCGGACTGAGAGGACACAAATACACAACTTCAGGGAGCAACGTCATCAGACGCAGTTACAGATGCAGAGTCAGAGAGTGAGCCGTTAGCTGCTGTGCAGAGAGTCTCTGTGTGAGACGCCTCAGTGGGTGACAGCAGCTCACGCTCAGTGGAAGGTGTAGCCGGGTGTGTCTCCGGTTTAACAGCAGCGTGCTGGGCAGGTGACAGGTGTGTTTGCTTTGAAAGACGTCACAGCACAGAAAAATTGGGTGTTGCGTTTACATCATTGCCGATAAATACCTGTGACTACTGCAGACTCACACCAGGAGTGAATGCTGTTTGTGACCTTTCACATTGTTGACAAAAGCCGATGTGAGTGGGTTTATTGACCGGTGTAACACATGGCTTTACTCACCTTCCTCAGGGGCTTCCCAGTTATTTTTCTGCGAGTGCCAACAACCATTCTATCCAGCTTGTTCCTAAACCTGCAGTTCACTATGAAGTGGAATTATCATCAAAACACTTCAGTCAGGGTTTTTCTTTTTACACAGTTTTCTAAGTTTGACTGACTCAGTTGAGAACTGCTAGGAGATGAAGCTCTTTTGTGCATTTCTGTAAATTATAATTAGTTTTTCTCAGAAAAGTTCAATAGTCCAAAAGTGTACAAAGACATTTAAAATTTTAAATAGTCTCTAATAAGTTGACTTTGTTGTAAACAGTACTGAATGAAAATCAGACATTGCTCAAGTGACACAGAATGTCTGGGGTCGTTTAAAAAGAGAATCTTTAATCCACAGAAATAAGTCACCACTAACCCCTGAGATCAACGAGTTAAAGTTCTGAACAAAAATCAAAAATCTCAAATATTCTTTAGGATGTATAAGA
Source organism: Seriola lalandi dorsalis (assembly GCF_002814215.2). Classification (NCBI taxonomy): domain Eukaryota; kingdom Metazoa; phylum Chordata; class Actinopteri; order Carangiformes; family Carangidae; genus Seriola; species Seriola lalandi. Next base: position 1,034,037 of record NW_019525521.1, on the reverse strand, counting down.
TGTTTAGTGATGATATTAACCACGGTCAGCCTCTGTGAATCTTTAAGGTAAGTGAAATGGGTCTAGGTGTCAGAACACAGGAAGCTAGAGGACTAGCTTGTGGTTAAACACGAGGTTAAACAAAGGGTGATGGTTGTTGATTTGAAGTCATTCAGCAAACTTTCTGCAAACTTCTGAGCCAGTGGTCTTTATCATGTGAAGTCAAGGGTATGTTACTGCACAGTCTACACTATCACACATATAGTTAAATCTACTATAAAAAACTAAATGATCTCATTGGCAAATATCTGTTACTGACAGGATCGCCCCCTCCTTCCCTCCCCAATAGTGCAATCAAACCTTCCTATGCTTGTCATGATACCTGAAATTCATTCATTGTCACCTCTGCAAAAGGCATTTTCTTTTCATTAACGGCCCCACAATTTCCTCTTTTCCTGTGTTTTATTTGAAGTGTTGATCAATGATATGATATATGTGTGGTTTAAAAAACCTTAAACCATCTCAATGTAGTTTTACAATAGATCTCCTCCCTCAGACTTCTGTGTGATCTAATGGTAATGTAGAAGATTTCAGTTAAATACTCACCTGGGGGGAGAGACCGGTGACTGCTTTGTTGTGACATCACAAAGTTCCAGAAGTCCTGACGGCTGGTTTTAAGGCTCAGTGTCTGAATACAGGCTGTGTGCATTTCTCTGTGGACTGAGGCTTTGATACTTTCACAGTATTAATATAGAAGCTAGACCTGCTTTATAATCAAAGAGGACATGGACATCTACCTTTATACTATACATCAATTCAGTTCTTTTGAGAGCCAGGACTTGTTAAGGAAGACTCCTCTGTCTTTTACACATAATCCTCACAGAGCTTTATATAAGAGGAAATAGATTCTATAGTGAATAGATCTGTGGTCCGATCTTAAAGGGGAAGTCTGCAAACGGCCTCAAAGGCATCTGGGATGCTCCTAAATAAAAAAAAACAAGCCTGGGTAAAGTGGGTAAAGTGATTGAGTTGAAGGGCAATCATTCAGATGAATTATATGTACTAAAATCTCCGAGAATGAAAACAGGTTGATCTGAAGGGTGAGGAAGGGCCTCATTGTAACTCACTTGCTTGTGTAAGCAGAGCTGCTCTGCTCAATTATTTTCCTCAAAAATATAAAACCCACCACCTATTCATTTTGCCAATCTACGTTCATCTGTTTTATTTAGCCTCTTACAGACAGGGATGATTGCACTGCCTTAATTCCCTGTTATATTCAGCTATGTTCATCCACTTCACTCCTTACTGAGCTAAATTCTAAATTTGTGCTAAATTCATTGTGTTTTAGAAGGTTGTCCACAATATATTTTAATTCTTATAATACAAGAACCTCAGACAATTCAAACTCACATTTTTAAACCCACATTGCAAATTAAATTTTACATTGAAAACAAAAACCCGAACTGAAAAGGGAAATATTGGCATTGAAAAACGTGTATTGGAAAAAGTTGTATTGGCACTGAATTAAACGTTTTAAAAAAGGTTCCACTGAAAAGTAAAACACAGGCATTAAAAAAAAGCTACAATCTTATGTTATTTAATTTTAATATTTCTTTAGTTAAGTGTTTTTCTGTGTCAATCTTCAGTCTTTTTTCAGTGACAGTTTTCTTAATTTTTTTTCACTCGTTCTGTGATGTATTGTATAGTATCTGTGTATCTATTGATTTCCACTGGACCCTAACAGTTACACACCTTTAATTTACATTGTGAAAATATGATATTATTTAGTTCGCATCTAAACTTATATAACAGATTCATGTATGACGAGTATGAATTGTGGTCAGCAAGTATCTTCCAGTGTTAGCCACACCCACTTCTGACATAATCTAAATACTGTGAGACGTACAGGAGAATGATGCGTGTGCAATGTATAATCTGATGTGAAAAAATGACTACAAATGATCATTCACAGTACAAATGATATACTTATAGCATAATATACTTAAATAGCAGGTGGAAAACAGCATGTCCCTTTCATATTTCAGTCAAGGCATGTACACAGCTGTGACGGTGAAACTGTCAGAAAAAATAAGGTGAGAGTTAGAATTTAAAATCCAACATTAATATTTTGGGGTGTGAGGTTTTATATTTCCGCTGATGATAATTAATGATATAATTTTTTGCAGTCTTGACCTCTCTTCATACTATATGTGCATGCATACATTTTAAATTAATGTGATGAGCTCTGTTCTATTATTTCTTGTATTTAGTCTGACTTTCCTATTTGCTATTATCTTTTCAATCATTTAGAGACGAGCACTTTGTAAACTCTGCTGTTACATAAATCATTATTGTTATATTACTTTTCTGAGGTTTGATGATATTGATGGAAACATTAATGGTGATGGATTTTTGCATTGTTGACACTATGGGTAATATAAATGGTCACAGCCATTTCTTTTATCTACATCTACGTTCTATCTGCTGCAAACTGTGGGAGAGGAAATCAAGACTGTGCTCATATCAAACTTTACATTCACGTTACAGTTCAAAGAGATTTATATATTCAATTTATCAGCTTAATTAATCATTTATTTCACCGCTATATCTCTGCAGAATCTTAAACCATTTCACTTAGAAATTACATTCATGCTGTATGAACCCACAGATAGCTATTAGCATTTTAAAGTCTTTCAGGTTGTTTTGGTTTTTTCCATCCTACAGCTTTACTGTTTTTTGAGTCTCCCCGTCCACATCACCCTTGTTTTCTGATGTCTGTTGAGAATTTTAGGGAGTGAATCTGAGGGTGTGGAGGTGGTGATACTAAGAGCAATGACTTGTTTTAGGAGTGCGCATTTATGGAGGGAAAAGAAGTCCTCTTTGTCAGGTGAGTAATCATGTTTCTGATACTTTTAGACTCTTTCACAAGCCCTTTGTTGTTTTAGTTGAAAGAAAGTATATTTTATGCAAAGAAGCCTGATGGATGTTTTTCTGAGTCTGTAACTGATGCAAACTCCTCAGACAATGAGACAACAGAAGAAATGCTGTGTTCTCTGCCACAGGGAGGAAAACTGAACAATCGTCAAGTGCAGGTCTTGTAACGTCCCTGTGCGCATAATCCCAGATCATCCCTGCTTCACGGTGTGGCACGACCTGCAGCAGGTCAGAGGACTGGAGAGCTGAAATTCAGCCATGCCAGGCAGGTGATGTGAATAACACCCACAGAAACAGAGTCCACAGAGGCGGAGGGTTAACATGCAGCCTGGGCCGGAGCTGCCAGGGTGCCCAGGCAGCAAGGGCCTTTTATTTCCACTCACTGCCCAGTTAAACAGTTTCCCCTCCTGATTTGACCTTGAGCGAGAGAAGCCTCAACAACAGGTGTCCTATCTTCCTGGCTGTCTCTCCCTGTCTGGCACACAGGGGCCGAACCGTGTTATCAACCTTGATTGTGTGTGTGTGTGAGTGTGTGTGTGTGTGTGTGTGTGTGTGTAAGATTCACACGTGCTGTAGGCTTCATTATTCCAGCTAATTGTGTCAGAATTTCATTCTTTTCTCTGTAACTCACTCATTTAGCCTTAGCATGCATGATATTATGGTATAGCCCTCGACAAGCACAGCACTGATTTCCATCTCTCACAACAGTATAGCTCGTCTCACAGATGAAATATAAAGAGAGAGAATAATCATGGCAGAGTGAGCGTACTCGCATTCAGTGGCTGATTTTTGGATTTCCTGGAGTGAGGATAATCATTGTTCATTCCTCCCATCCCCTCTTCCACACAGAGAGTTAGAGGATGGGGAAATTGGGAGGCAACAGGTAGACACTCTAATTATTTGCCTCACTGTCAAAGACATTAACCATGGCTGAGAAAACAATGCAGCTCCTGTATTGGAGCAGAATAGGAAGCAGCGATTTAGTCACACACTCATTTGCAGTAACAGAAAGCCACGCTCAGCATCATGTCACGCTGCTCGGCAACTTCACTGAATTGATTAGAGAGAAATAACTCAGGAGTGAGACAGAGAGTCGACTGTTGCGATGAGCATTACCTCTCCTGTTGATCTTTAAAGCCTTATTCAACTTTACAGCTCTGAAAGCTGGAGTTTCTCTTTGGGTCAGTACTTATTTTGGAAAACCATAAATTTTAATTAACCAATATTTTTTATGTTAAAGCAGCACTAATCCATTTTTAATTAAAAATGAATCAAATTATTATGCCCAATGTAAAGGGGGTAAATCTGAGAAATTTATCACCCAACTCTGCAATTTCCCTCTGGTCTATTTTTCATGTACCGTTCTGGTTTTAAAGCCCACAGCTTCACTGTTTAGGTTACTGTCTCTGTTCAGCACTAAACAGCAGAGAAAGGCAGTTGGCAATTAGCTGATGAACATGGAGCAGCTTTTAGCAGCTAAAGAAACAGATGTTTTGTCTCAGGAGTTTGTGTAAACCAAACCAGAGCTAAAAAATATTGGACTTATATTCATCAAGTGACCAGACACACAGTTTCAAGGGGAAAGCTAATGTTGCTCAATGTCTGCAACCCTTATAAAGGTGATATACCAATTATAGCTTTTTCAACTACACATCAGTGGCAAAATAAGAATAAAACTTGAATTACTCTGACCACCAATTCTAGTCCGTTTGTACTTGAGCACCAGTGAATGTTTGTGCCAAATTTTGCTCCAGGGGTTACTGAGACTTTGTGTCCATGAGAATGGGATGAAGGTACATATGGATGGATGGACAACCCACTCTAGCTGTTGCCGGCAACTGTAAGAATGTAGTTTTAATGTTGAATCACAATTTTTAGACCCGTTTAGTCTCTTTTAGCTCCAGTTAATGGTACGTACTGTATGGTACAAAAGGCAGAAGATCTTAGTGTCCAGCTGTTGCATATAGTCAAAGATCTTGCCTCTTAAGTGGAAGGGGTTGTTGTCAGTAATTGGTGGAGACCAGAGCCAAAGGCGAGTAGATAAGACAAATTTTGCGAATTTGACAAAAAGTGTATTGGATTAAATTCTTTCTCTACCTTTAAATATTGTATAATTTTGGCTGCTAACTTCAGTCAATGATGGCTGAGGCTGTTCAACACGTCCACCCCAGTGGACTAGTCACTTCTTCACTTTTTTCTTCCTGCTGTTGTCTGGGCTTTCTACAAACACACTCACAATCCAGCTCTGTAACATGCGCATCATCGCCATCTGTGGTATCACTTTACTGAATCTATCTAAAGTTCATTTCAATCCCATATAACTTGGTATATTAGAATATATGCTTTCAGCTGGTAAAACAGTGGGCAAGTAATAGAAGAGTGCAACAGGTCTCATGCAGGATTATTTTGTGCTGTGGACATGAGCCATTCAGTCTCTCAAAAGGTAAAAAAAAAAAAATCGAGTGGAGGAGGAGTTCTTTGAAGCCAGTTTGCCCACATCACCTTACATAATTTGTAGGAAATGAAGTCCTTTAAACTTTCAAACACCCAGTTATTGCCTCCAGCGTCGTTCTGTCTTGAAAAATTGAATAAGTAAGAAGAAAAGGGCATTTTGGAAATTGTCTCTTCTTGGGTCTTTTTCTTGGATTTGAGAGAATTGTTAAGAAGCTTTGGAGGAAGAGATTTGTTCCGACAGCATTATCAGTATGATCGAGTTCTTTCCACAGGCATTAATGCTATTTTGTTATTTCTTCTTGCGATAATGAAATGCCTGCAAACCTCCACCTGTCTCCAAAATGGGTTTGTTCCCCAGAGGATGAATCCTAATGACTTCGGTAATTCTTTGACTTTTACTCTTACCACCATCAGCAGGTCAAACTTCCAGCAGAATATCCTATTAATTGGAGAGCAGTTTGTGTGTTTGTGTGTCTGTCCGTTTAGGAAGCAGCTAGGGGGCGCGAAATTCTGTAGGAATCTATTTCTTAATGAAGCCTTTATAACAACACCAGGTTTCTTTGGCATATACTGTGTGATATACGGTAATGTGGTGAAGAGGCTCTGGGTCCACTTCAACAATGAATCCGAGGTGTTTTACTGTAGGTCTACTTTACTACTGTTTTTATCGGAACAGTCAGCAAGATGTGAAGACGCCAAAAGAAAGACATTTCCACACGGTACCAAATCAGAGAGGTCAGATAATTATTCTTAAGTACAAGATAATGAGCGAGTTGGCGTATACCTCCCACAACCAGTGTTTGCTCACATCAGCTCTACACAGTCTTTTCCAGGGGAAAGAGCCACCAACGTTACTGAAGGAAATGAAGAAGACAGAGTAGACAACACTATGGAACTGCTGTAATTCTGAATAAAAAGTTTTGTTTTCCTTTTTGTTTCTTTCACTCTTTACTTTATATAATGACATGAACTGTATATTTTATGCTTCACCTTTTCTGTTTGCACAATCTCAGACATGGGACAAATAAAAACTATGACTTCAGTATTCAAATATACAATGTTATTATTCTTACACTATCTTAAGGCAGTTGTGCATACGTGTGCTTTTTCAAATATGTGCCATACACCTTGTTACCTCATCCCTTCCAGCTTCCATTAACACTGCTTCAGTGTTTGCCCTTTGCACTAAATATTCATATCAGACAAAGAATTCAAGAGAAATCAGGGACACTGGTGGTAAAAGCAATACAAAGGACCAAAGCCCAGGTTCAAAAATCTTACAACCCCCAATAGAGAGAAAGACACACAAAGGAAGCTTTGTTCTATATAACTTTCATCCACATGCACCTCTAGTCCCTACTTATAGTAGGCGGCTAAACAGTACAGCGCAATCCATTCAACCATCTATACCAATGGATCTCGGTGGTTCCCTGACTTTTCCTTCAGCATTAGGCTCCGCTGTACTCTATGATTACATGTAATGTTACACACAAATGTTAATTTACATCAGATAGTCAACATGGTAAGTCAATGGCATGGCTGCATGCTGCACAGTAATGGGCTCTAATGTCTGTTGTCTACAGGCTTTTATCAGATGTGATGCACTCTCCTCTAGACGTCTTCCAGGAACACACTGCTTTTGTTGCATGTGCATGGCACCCACGTCACTGAAATGCTGCGACTTGCATGCACATCGATTACGTGTCCGCTGCGTCACAGCTACTGCCAGCTCTATATTTCTACTTAGAGTTTGCCTTGGATAACAGCCATCAGCAGGCTTCTCGAATGTTATTTTTTCATTATAAATTAATTTCCCAATTATTTTTGACTGAAAATGTCATTAAAATAACACTGTCTCCACATGCAGCTGCTACAATGATTAAAATATACAATATTTATATTGCATGCAGTGTAATTCTCATTCATGTCATTTGTGTGTCTGTGTGGCCTCAAAAAGAGAGAGGCACACCTAGCAAACAAAAGTTTGAGATGCAGTATATTAACAGAAAAGTATATATACATACACACACACACACACACACACACATATAATATATATATACACACATACTGTATATTTACATATAACTAGACTAAAAAGTCAAAAATGGTGAGTGGTGTAATAAATATTAATGACCACAATATCTAATTGAGTTTCGGACCAAACAACCAACTGCACCCTTCATCTTTCCTTTAAGATGTCTACCCCATGTGTTCCATTCACCTTGGTATTCAAGAGACAGACCAGCTCTACCACCACAATGGCTATTTCTACCCTCTGCACTCTGAGCTGCTGGACCTGCTGTCTCTCAAAAATTGACAGTAGTTGTGAGGAGAATGAAAAAAAAAAGTTCAAATTCTGCCTGTTTTCAATTCTCCACACACCTGGCCAATCACTGCATAGTGGAAGTGGACAAAAACTTACAGAAATTGTCCCCTGATGGTGGAAAAGTGTGGCTGCAGTGTTTTCCTTGCTTTAAGTTTACCTCTACCACCAGGCTGCCGGAGGTCGAGCTCAGTCCTTCAGCCACAAGCACCAAGATCCTGACTCCACTGTAAATTGTTGCTCTTATTTAAGTTTAGTGGCACAGGGAGAGAGAAGAAGGCTTTAGAGAGCCGGAGAGAAGTGACCATTATCCAGCCCTTTTTACTTCAGAGTTCAGGGCACAACCACATTCACACAATCAAGTATCAGCCTCTTTCCATCTGGGGCTCAAACAAAGGAGCCGCTGCAGTTCTTCATCAAAATGAGTGCAGATTCCAATTCCCCAAGGGAAAACAACACAATGAAGAGTCAGGAGGGTTAATGATATTTGTGAATAACTCTCCATGTGGGCCATTTGGGTGTGAGTTTTCAGAGAGAGGGAACAGGACTGAGAAAGGGACAAGGAGGAAGGGAGAGAGAGGTGACAGTGATCCATTTTTAATATAATCAGGGACTGCTGCTTTAGCTATTAAAAACGAATTAAGCAAAAGCACAATTAGAGGGCATTGTCATGCAAATACTATGAACTGCATTGTTCCCCATCAGAACACATGTTAAATCTAATTAAAGTGAACTCTGGGTTGGCTGCTCTGTTGTTTTTGAGGAGGATACACAAGAGATATACACGTCTAGATAGACAAACGCAATAAAATCCTGTTTTCTTCACACTTTCAGTAAATAGAATTTTTTGTCAGATGAGACAAATCATCATGAAAAAAAGCAGATTATGAGGGTCAGAGTTTAGAAGGTGGTTTGTGTTTTGCCCTCTGAGGTGGTAAATACGCTGCTGCTACATAAAACAATATCTACAATTGCGAGGCGCTATTTAATTTTGAATCTAATTGAGTATTCCTATTTTATGGTACTTTACATTTAAACTCCAAGATTCAAGGGGAAAAAAAATGTACCCCCTAACTTTACTTTTCATTTCAAAATTTAACGTAAAAGCATGTGATAGTTTTTTGGTGTGTTGAGTTGGGCTCCCTCATCATATGTCATATGTCTCTAAACTTCTGGTTACATTTAAAGAACTGTTTGAGGCTCAAAGAGATTAAATGATGATGATGAAGTCCAAAAACTTAATGTAAATCTGTATAGGAGAACTTTTTTCATGTGTTTGCTTTTTTTCCCCCATTAATCATCTCACATTTAGCTTGTGACCTTTTCCAAAGGCCCAGCCTCTGATTGAGAACCACTGGACTAAATCAGCTAACTGTATATAAAGTAGCTGCAACTAGCTTCACCTCAAACAGCGACAATGTTAAATGCCGCTTAGTCTCGCATCGCCAGACCTCACTCCACAGCACTGTCACCAGTGGATAATAGTCTGGCTGCACAAAGCAACAACCTGTAAAATGAAGCCAATACAGAATCCACATAGACTCCACATAGACATGTTTATTTCTGCTGTAAAGTTGGACATTTTAACAGTTTACAGCCTGGTACAAAAAACAGCTCTGGTCTCTATAGATAATTTCCTCCTTTATGAGAACTGTATGGGGGTGAGGCTTATAGGTCTGCATAATTAAGGGCGTGGCCACTTTGAGTGACAGGTGGGTGAGTGTATGCTTACCAAAAAACAGCATGTGAAGTCTTGACTCCACACACGCCCCACCTCTTTGCCCATTTTTGGATTAGCTGGGAGTTAGGAGCGGAGTTGGACACTGCCAAGATGGCGGCGGTGGAACAGTTCACTCTGAGCTTCAAAACCGGGCCCAATCTCGATGCCCACCCTCACAGACTTGGAGGAACGTTCCCGGTGAGTCCGTGAGGGTTTAGGGATGTTCCACTGTCAAACCACTGAGGGCATGGCGGCTCTGCAGCAGACATTTTGAGCCCTTTATGCACACTTTCTGTAAGTCCGCATTTCTGCAAACTTTGCCTGAGGGAATTATCCAAAGTTCATAGCATTGTGACATTAAACACAGGGTTACCATGGTTACCACGGGATGCACAGAAGTGTAAAAAAACAGAAGAAATATTAAGAAAGAACAAATATGGTTAACGAACAGGAGCATGAGAGGAACGAACCCTAACATTAGTATTACAAGAAAAAAGATTTGACAATATAAACACAGAGCTCACTGGTGATTCAGAGCCAGAACTGTGTGTAGTTTGATATATATATGATAAGTCACAATTGTACGCCACATGTTTTACCTATCAAAGTGTCACAAAGTGCATTCCTCTTTATACCATTTGAGCCCTTGCAGCCTCTCGCACTCAAACATTTACCAGGTGACGTCAAGTAAGTCTGTGAGGGTTCAGGGCTTAGGCCTTAGGGGGACATTGGGATTTGGCCCGGCTCTTCAGAAATTTACGGGTGACGTCACAGAGGCTATGTCCATCTTTATTTATAGTCCATGGGCTGCAACCATTATCATTCTGCTATAGGGGAAAAAATGCTCTGGCTGAAATAGATGCCCAATGGAAGGTTTATACCCCCAGCCAACATCTGTTGAGTCAGACTTAATGCCGCTCAACACTGAATACTTATGAGTAGGATTTTTTGAAATATATTTGTACTTTACTCACAAAAAGGATATACCTCTTCCACCTCTGTCATTTTTTCCTGCAGATTCAATTAAATAGGAGTAAGAAAAACACAAAGCGCCTAATGCACTCGGAGCACAGAGCACACCACAATGCAAGGCTACACTACGGGGTACAGAGTCAGAGTCAGAAGAGGACATCAAATGCTTCATCCCTTCTGCTAAAATGCAAAGAATGTAATTACTACATACACTAAATTAGTAATGTGGATTAATGAGAACAAAAGTCTAAAGCCTCGTGAGTCTACAATGGTCTTTGCACCCCTCAACTCTATAGAAATAGTTCATTCTTTTGACAGTGTTTTGGTTTTACAACTTGTACCTTTACTGTTGTAGAAGTGAGATGACAGTGAAGAAAGTGGAGCATGTAGCAGCTACAGACCAAAGTATTTTTTTAAAGAACAGAGCAGAAAGAGGATATTGGACTTAAAGGGGAACTTGTTGAGTTGGGGTTGTACTGCAGCATATGTAAAATAATACATAATGCATTGTGTCTCCAGAGGGAGTCGTGTGCAGTCTGATAAATGTCCTCAATGTCACCTGAGTCAGTGTCGGTTTGGTCTGAAGACTGAGTTTGAAAATAAAATTAAAGCAAAGAGAAGAAAGACGTGAGATCACCATGCATCTGCAGCCCGCTTCTCATCTCTGCTTGAGGTTATAGAGGCTCCAGGCTACATTAGCTGCTACTAGCTTCACACACCTTTATCTCTGTCAGCAGTCCAGTTGCATCATGGGTGATGTAGAACCAGGTTTTGACAAGGATGGAGAATCTCTAGTTCTGCTGCCTCAACTTTGGAGTACTCTTGCTACATTTGTTGTTCCACTAATGCTAAGATTTATACACTGATAATACAGTATGTCAGTGTTGCATTTGCAAAAAAAAAAAACACATTAATGCTGCTTTAACATATTGACCTCTTATGCACTGTTCCTTTAACTCCATATTTGTGAAAGATTTGAGAAGTTTGTGAATTTGTTCACCGTTATATTAATTCTCCAGTCGGTGAATGTCAGAGAAGTGACACATGCTGGGGAGTGTATAATGAAGCATAAGCTGCTCTAACAAACCCTGAAGCCACTGTCCACAACAACAGAGACCGGCTGGTCATCTGAGGCTGTAAAGTGACAGCGCTGCGTTCCTTAAACCACCTCAAGACCCTCGGTCAGGACCATATAAGACCATCTCATGTTGACATGGTTGATAGATGGTAAATGAAGGGCAAGCTTTTTTTGTTGTTGTTCTTCATCACGAAATATCTACCACATCTGTTTATAACATGATAAGATAGTGAATCACTGTTGACTGAGTTATAAAAGCAGCTATTAGGCAGCTACTAGACCCCTGAAATCTGCCACTTAAAAGGAAGCTTAAAAGCAAATATATTCCCTTTTACAGATGTGGCACATACAGCAGCGTAGCTCAGGTTAACTCAGACTAGTCGGCAGGAAACAACATTAATATGACCTTTGGAAATGTCTTGTTTACTCTGACTGCACAGCCAAGTCTAAAAGCAAATCATGTTTCAGATAAACTCCTGGAAAGCCACATGAGCATCACATCAAATGGACCAAAGTCAGTCCACAAAACTGTTCCTGTTTATAAGTAATTGCAATGATTGCCAAAGCAACTCCTCCATAACTCCACCCCTGCTCCTGCTAACCCTCCCTGCATGGAGGCTTTGCATGCGAGCAGCGTGAACATCAAAGTGAAGGCAGCCCATGTGATTGGTGCTGGGACATGGAGTGGCTGTCAGACGCTGCTCTTTTTAGCATCCTCCATGTGGAGCACATCTTAGCTCTTGCAGTGTGGACTAAGCACAGACAGCATCCCCCTCCTAACTGATGCAGTGTGTTTGCTTTAGTTAATTGGATTCTGAAGTAACCATTGTTTACTCAAGAGCCCACGATAAACTCCCTGTACACGGGGCAACATGTGACATCAGTGTTTAAAAGTGGTTAAAATGCAACAGTGCAGCACATAAAACAACAAACTGTAACAGCTGTGTTTTTTTTTTTGTGTGACTATGAGTTTTGGATCCACTGTATATATGGATATATTGTCCCCATCCACCCCGACATCCTCCTTCCTCCCATTTCAAACATTCTTAAAAAATTGTGTGTTGCGCCACAGGGCATCTTTTAAATTATAAAAGATAAAATTATAATTGTAAGTCTGTTTAAATTTCATTTGCTATTTTCATGAACAAGGGTGGATGGGATTCATTTGTTTTTTTTAGTACCGCAAAACCCGGTCTGGAACACCAACGACCACCTCCTCACAGGCAACACTGCTTTTGTTTAACCTTGAGGAAGACAAATAATATTTTAGTCTGAAGGATTTGTTGTAAAGTACAGTTTTCTGGATCTTTTAAGGGGAACCAGTTTCACATCTGACAAATGTATAATGTAATTAATCACTTTAAACAAGAAACATAAATGGCAGAGAGAGAGAGAGAGAGAGAGAGAGAGAGAGAGAGAGAGAGAGAGAGAGAGAGAGAGAGAGAGAGCTCCATAAATCACTGCAGTATCACTACATGCTGTTGTATATAACAGCAACAAATATAACAGTGGTTCTCTGCTCGTTTCCTCTGCTCTCTCTCTGCAGAATGACCTTTACAGCCAAGAAGCTGACACCTTGTTCGTCTGAACGCTGCACTACAGCAAAGACTTTAATGCCAAAATAAACACAAGCTTTTGTGAGTGAACGTTCTCCATTTCATAACACAATTGACAATAAAAACAACATCGATTCTGGGCCAGCATGAGCTCAAGCTGTTGTGCTGATACATGTTATTAAGGATGGAAGGGTTGAATTCTTGAATGACACAAATCCATCATGCGTAATAATAAAACACAAAAGCATAGCAAAGTGCCATTATTGTGTTTTAGAAAAGAAGGGGAAGCAGGGTCAAAGCGTTAACTTTTTAACTCATCTTTCCATCTGTCAAGTGTTTTGTTTTTTTAGTTTTTTTCCTGACAGTTATCAGCTGGTGACACACACACACACACTGCAGTACGTTGGGTAATGAGAGCAGAAAAATTGAGTAAATTGCTAATAAAATCATCCTACCAAAACATGAAGCTGACAGCTAGCAGTGACACATTGTGTTGTTCACTAATTGCAACCGAGCAATTTAACGGTTGACCCTTATGCTGCCTTCAGGGACCTGTCAAAATGAATGCATGATGAGTGCATGTTACTTAATTGAGGACACTCAACAGTGCTAATCAACATCTTCTATTACCTTCATGTTACCAAAATATAATCTTAAAAAAAGGTCCTATATGTAATTTTTTGCTACATAGCCAACATTAGCATTAACAGCTGTTTTACTTACCAGCCTAGAAGAAATGTTGCGACTTATTTGGTTTTTGTTTTTCTTCTGTTTCTACCATTTCTTTTCTTCTACTGAAGTTGGCATACTAACCAGCTACCTGCAGCTCATCCCATCTCGTAATGCTACTTCATGATAGTGAGTCACTGTAGCATCCAGTCTGTCAGGTTAGCATGCACATATATATATATATATATAAAAATCTATAATTATAAATATTATTACCATTTTTAGCAATATCATGTTATAACCATAGTGTACTGTATATAAAAAGGTTTTTATAGGAGAAGAGAAATAAAGTGGATGCTAGATGTGTAGGCTATTATATAGTCATAGCAGAAACCCCATGTAGGTTATAATTATATCAATAAGTTATGCATCTTGCTCTGAACCAGAGCAAACAAAATCATGTGACTGCTTTCTGGTTACAAGTCTTCAGTTTTCCGATCGCTCATCATCAGGGGACAATTATTATCATTGATGGCACTGCAGCCGCAGCAGTGGTGAAGCCGAGACAGGTGAGGTGATGCAAGACCTCCGTCACCACATTCCTGATGGTTATGTTATGACTGGTCAAGTTGTCTGTTCACGGCGCAAGACAAAACGACTCTCAGGCGCTCCCCATGGACTGTCTGACACTGACCTGCTCGCGGTAAGAAGCCACGTTTGACAGCAGCGATAACTTACATATAGCAACTGGAGAGAGTCAACACATTTTGTCAAAAGTTTATTTGTCATATAATTTGATTTCAGATGCATGACTCCCTGCTTTATAGGCATAATCCTGATTATACTGTATATATGTTACATACTAAGGTCAGTCATTCACCATTGTGTGTCACTCATCATATGACTTGGTAACATTTAATCAAACATAGGACCAGTACAGTATAGACAAGGTCTTGCAGCACAGGCGGGATGATGTAAGATATCAGTGAGCACACAGCGTAGGAGTGGGAACACTGAGGGGGATGTCAGACAGAAGGACTCTGGTAATTGGATCTTTATTGTGAGATGTTAAGCATTTTTAGTCGCCATTGAATGAACATTCTCTGTTCAAATGTTTGATATTCACTCAGCTTGTTTGAGGTTTTTGTAGAAGGGTGTTCAGCTCTGTTTTGAGCTTATATTTCAATCTCTAAAAGTTATTTTGTTTCTCTCAAAATTTCCCTTTTTTAAAATGGGCCTCTGTGGAGTGACACTATTCTGAGACTTAATATCATTTGTGCTTGTAGTAGATTAGAATATATAGCAGACATTTTGACAAGTCATGGCAGGATAAGCACAGGTGTAACTAATAACATTAAAGATGGCTGCATTCCATTTCACTGCTCGAGTTCCCGGGTCCCAGCGTTGTACACGTGAGCTCACTGACGTCACCTACAAAGACACTCGATTGGAACTGAGCCATTATTAATGTTATTAGCTACACCTGCTATAATACATTCAGATGTCTATTGTGAGTCTGTTTGAACTCAACTTAAACAGGTTATTACAGGAGCAATCAATTGCTTACATTTAAAAAGCAGCAATTCTAAGCTTCTCTGCCAACCATCACATGCACAAAAATAAAGAACATCTTAAAAACTAGAATTACCGCCTCACCACTCAGACTAGTTTCAGATTACATTCCCATTTATCCAGTCATATGAAATATTAACCATTTGTGTAAAGTTTTGTCATAATTGCTGTATGAGATCTTCAGTAATGTATAAAAAGTGTTTTCGTCCTTGAGTCAAAGTGAATGTTTGTCCCAAATTTGAAGGGATTCTCTTGAGGAGTTCTCAAGATATTGAATTCATAAGGTTAAAATCATGTTTCATGAGGTCACACTGATCTTGACTTTTGGCCACAAAAATCGAATCACTTTGTCCTCGAGTCCATGTGGATATTTGTACCAAATGTTCCTGCTTGGCTTTACTCAGATGTCATGTTCACGAGGCCAAAATCATGTTTTCTAAGGTCATCATGACCTTTGATCACCACAATGTGATCAGTTTATCCTAGAGTCCAAGTGAATGTTCCCTCAAGGCATTACTGAGACATCGTGTCCACAAAAATGGGACGGACAGATGGACAAGCTGAAAACAATATAAAAAATATGATTGCTTGATAAATCGTGATCAATACGTCTCTGAACCACCTGCAGAACATGTAAGTATGATGTGATGAACGTCAGTTGAAATGCGGACACGGAAAAAAAAAGAGAAACATTTAAAATAAACTGCAAAAAAAAAAAAAAAAAAAAACAAAAAAAACAAAAACATGTTTTGGTCCAGTGAACACCAACAATCTCCAGCGACGATTTGTATTGCCGACAGGTGAAAAGAATGAGAGCGAGGACAGTGTGTGAAAATGCAGCTCGACGATACAGAGCTCGTTCTGCTGGACGAAGCACAGCAGCAGGACTGAGCCCGCTGAAAGGGAGAACAGTTAAGTATAGCAGTGGGAGTGACGGAGAGGGAAAGGCAGGAGGAGGATTGGGGATGAGTGCAGTCGTCTTTTTTAGACTTTTGATTTAACTTCTTGATTCGAGCCGAGTTCAAAAATGAGATACATATATATTCATCACTGCTTATACTGTATTTATGAGGCTGAGATCGCTGCCTTTGATTTCATGCCATTACCTATCTGTTAGGTCAGACTCGAGTTAGATAAAATGATACATTCGGATGACTCTGATGGAGGCTGGCAGGTATATGGGGTAAGTTCTGCACGTCTATTACTAATTCATTCCTGCAAACTAATAATTCATAACCACCCAGCATCCCCATACTGTATATCTGTATAACATAAATGCTGATATATGGGAGATATGGACATTGTTCCTTATATTAATTACACATTGTTCCAGTCACCAAACAACAGTTTAAGTTAATGAGGGTGATTATTCTGCATACGTACTTTTAATATGATTTATATGAACCTTCATGATGGAATGAATTATTGCATGTCTGTTGTATTAGATTAGTTTTACCCACATGTACCTAATAAACTGGAGACTGAGTATCTACCGCTGTTGGCCAGATCATAAATCTCATTGTGTTTCTACTTTTTCTTCTTCTTTGTCTATGGCACCCCATAGGACCATAGTGTAAAAAGTTTTGAAATTCGGCTCACTGATTGCGCACGCAACCTTTGAACTATCTGCTGTTTTCAAAAACTAGGTACCATTGGGTTCCGCTATATTGAATTTTAAAGTGTTTTTTTCGCTACTCGCTAAAAACTAGAATTGGCACAGATGCTCACAGTTTTAATTTTTGAAAGTTATATGTCACAGCCAATCAAAAATTGCAGTGAAGCCATCAAACAGGATCTGAGGTCATATTTCAGCAACGCTTGTATGTATGAAAACTAAATGTCGTACATGGACTAACGCCATCTGGAGGTTGCTCAACAAAACTGGTGTCCTTTTACCTCTTAGGGGCTCTGCAACAAGAACATTTGCAATTTGCCTTACAACTGTTGTGTTTGCCTTAAAATTGAAACTCCTGTCTCTGGTAATACCATAGACGGACCGAAGGTGGAGACATGGCAACTTTTCAGGTCAGCCTATTAGCTACTCTTGACAGACTGTCAAATCTTTACCAAAGATGGCGAAGATAATCTTCAGACCAAATCTCACAAAAGTTATCACATGGATTTTTGATTTGCGAACACATTCAATCATGACAGCCAATCAAAACTGGCAGCAAAGATGCCACACAAGAAATCAAGTCATGTCTCAGCCAATCTTTAATCAACTGACATGAAACTTGCGATGAGCGCTTACAACTATGTCCTTGACATAATGAAATCATTTTTCCATGGCAACTTTGGTTCGCTGGGCTGCTTGACGTCCACATCGATGCTTGCAGCTATATTTGCAATTGTTTTTTCCCAGCTATGTTCAGGGTAACCTCTACTTAAGGGGGTGACTGTAATGCTCGCCCTGTTTCGTATGACAGAGAGCGACGGCTAAATTCAGCTGTCGTTATCACAGGGGACCGACCCTATACTGAAGAAGCTATTTCCACAGAGCACTTAGTGACGTAGTTACACTTAGGAGGAGTAAAGATTATCTATGCTTCATGGACAGATGGATACATTTACGCTTTTATAACATCTAGCTAGAATGCATCATAAACCACCTTGCCATGTATCAGAATGTCATATGGGTGAGTCCCAAAAATAGCAGCATCATCCTGATCACATTTAAGAGGTGTCATCTTTGGAGGACTCTGCAGTCATAACCTTTCCTGAGAGTTTGTTCCAGCAGCAGGACGTCAGAACAGAGAGCTGTTATGTTAGCCCATGATAGCAAGGTTCAGACAACAGGGAGGTGAGGGGAGGACTGGAACAGGTTGACATGGGAATGCTTGAGCAGGTTGGAGACCTGATTTTGCACAAAGATGTTCTGAAAGACTTCTTCTTCTTCTCTATTTTTGGGTTTTCTTTATAATGAAGTTGGAGAAAAAAAAAAGCAATTTGCTCAATTCTCATAATTGGCCAAGATAATACTTTATCAGGAGGCATTCCAAGTGGCATGGAATTGTAATTTTTTTCCCACCACAGACAGTTTGAATGAATGTAAAATCCTTTACTGCATATTCATCACTGTCTGAGAACTGTTGCAGACTGTGGACTTGCATTGCATTATGGGACAAAATCTCCACTTGATTCGACAGAAAAAGCTTTTTTTTTTTTTTTGCACCACTCGAAAACACTGAAGCGAGAAAATTTGGGCACCATCAGAATGCATCATGTTTATAGATGTGTGTGTGGTGGCATGCAACACGCATTTTGAAGTCCTAATTCCTTTTCCTCTGCAAACTTGTGGTCCACCAGAGAGCTGAGTGCCTCCTTGGAAATGATTCAATTTTTAACAGGCTAGAAAGGCCTAAACCCAACAGACTAACCCCAAAGAGAGAGGAAGATTAAGACAGAGAGACAGCAGAAAGACAGAGAGTCAACGAGACAGCACAAATAAGTAAAAGCAAGCTCAAACATTAAATATCAGACTTCATCTTGAACCTGGAAGAATTATAAATGTATAATACAATAAAAGCAGGAAGAATAAGGGTGGATTTGCATATAAACTGCTCTAAAATAGCTACTGTCAAACTGTTTGCTACTTCATAAGGGAGGAGCTGTGACTGTAATCAATAGACCCGCACTTAACTAATCAAAAGCTGTTTCATAGCTATGTATTTGATTGTGCTCCTTGTCCTCGTGCACTTCCCTCAGGTAAAAAAAAAGCTGCCTGTCACACAACAGACTCTCTTTGTTCCACAGGGGTCAATGGGTCCAACCTGCTTCAGCTACTGAGACAGCAATATACAGTATGTCTGTCTGTAGGGGGGTAAGTATCTTGACAAGCTCTTAGGCCTCTGCTACTGTGTGTAGCCTGACCTAGTTAACAGAAGAAAGGGAGACATTTATGTTTGATATTTTTTAGTTTCATGATGTTGCTTGTTAGATTTAATTAGTAACTGAATGAAATACCATTAGGTATCCATTTACATAGATGGAGATCTTTGCATGACGCAGTAATGCATTTAAAAGAGCATCTAAACTAGCCTGCAAATGTCACTTCTTTCACTTTAAAAGCTGGTGTGCTCTCACTCTTAATATCTGTCTATACATGGATTATAAGATACAGTGCAAGTTGTTTATGTTGTCTCTTGTTCGCCTGCCAACACTCAGCCTGCTAATCGCTGTCAATCAAACACAGACATGGACACGCCCCTCCAGCCAGCGGAGAGTGTGTCTGATATTTTATTTTTTTTCTACCTTTTAATAATATAGAAAACTATTAAAAACACTGTACAAAAACAAAGACATGATCTAACTTGAGAAACCCAGAAACCTTGTCAGTACAGAGAGCCAGAGTTTCTGACCCGTCTGCTAGTCTCTGGTTCTGGTCTCAGACTCCTCCTCTGAGTCTGGGTCTGACTGAGGCTCAAACATGTGGCTGAGTCTCTCTGATGTTTCCTCCTCTCACCATCTCTACTCTCATTCACCTGTCGGGGCGGGGAACAGGCCTGATCTACAATTTCTCAATGAGGAAGTAATTGCAGATGTGCCTCCAGCTCCTTGTCAGAGTTTTTTTTTCTTCTTTTTTTTCTCCACTTTTTATGTGGGAAAATCATGTAATACAAAATATCAACCGAAGCAGAGTATTTTTACACATCAAAATGTGTCTGGAGGGAACTTTAAAAGAGTACTCTACTCATTTAGCATTGAACTATAACATTGTTGGATTACAGCGTCTTCAAGTCAAACAGCAAGGTGTTTTGGGGTAAATGCTAATATAAGCATGCCAAGATGCTCAATCTGACAAGTTGATGTCAAGTTATTTTAGCTTTTTAGCATAAGCACTAAACACAAACTACAGCTGAGGCTGATGGAAACATTAGTATGAAATCAGCCAAGGTATTGGACAACTTAACTTCTGACCTGCTGATGGTGCTAGTGGAAAAGTCAGGGATTGTCAAATATAGTAGAATTCATCCTTTGGGCACCATGAATGATTGTTTAAATTTCATGGCAGTCCATTCAATATCCAGTTGGGGTATTTCAGTTTGGTCCAAAATGGATGACTACAGCAGAACAAGAGATAATGTCTTGTTTTTTCCTTGTGCTACATCAGCTACACTGCAGCTCGACCATCTACAGTTAGGTTGGAGATTCAGGTGCTATGATATGTTTCCTGGAGCCTCTCTAGCCTCAAGCAGAAATGAGGATTTGGCCACTGGGGTCTGGTAAGATCACGTCCTTCTAACGCCAGACCCCGAGATTTCCTCCAACATCAGGTCAAATGGGCTGGACGTTGGTGAATCTCAGTATTTTGCCTGAAGTGTCAATGAAACGAAAGAGGAGTGAAATTTGGTGTTTCTATTGTAGAATACCAGGTTGAGTACATTTACACAACTAACTCAAAGCAGTTCTCTCTTGCACTGTAGTAACAAGATCGATGTTAGTTCATTTTAATGGGGCAAAGACACTTTTGGGATATCTTGTAGGTTTGCTAATTACCCTTAGCAGCAGACAAAAACAAAAGGCCCCAGAATTAAATTATTTGCCAGAGTCTTACATGCTATCCTCCCGACCAAATGAAAGACTAATCAATCACGGACTGCTTACAGAATGGATGTAGGGTAAATATTCAATATGCCACATCTTTGTGTCATCAGAGAGAAATACATGAAGTAAAAATAGGACATTTAATTGGCAGTGTGGAGAAAAAAATGTTTCCCCATTAGTGCTTCTTTTTCATAGCACTGCTGATAAAATGTGACATGAAACCACATCAAAGGATCACAGGTATGAAGCACTCTGAAGGTCATTTACTGATATTGAAAATAAGGATCTTTCTTTAACACATCAGTTAACAAGTGTACACAGCAGCTCGCTCAGATTGTCTGCAGTCTGCGAGAGGAGAGGCTGAAGGTTATGGCACAAAAGCAAAAACTGAAAAAAAGGCAAACTGATTATGAGTTATATAAAAAGAGAAACAGTCTCATTATCCCTCCTTTGTTCTTTGATGAGTTCACAGGGGAGCTTATTAGTCTCATCACACGGGTCAATTACAAATGCAGCCCCCCCTTTTTCCACTGACGGGGGATTGTTTGATTATTTTTACCTTATCTAGCCATCAGGTGACGTGTGCCGAATTGTATTTCTACCATGAAAACCTCTGATTATATCATGTCAACATTCCTGGGTGTGTGTGTGTGTGTGTGTGTGTGTGTGTGTGTGTGTGTGTGTGTGTGTGTGTGTGTGTGTTTTTTGAAAGGCCACCTACGGACATGTCTGTGGGTAGGAGCACTGGCAGAGGGAAGCAGGCTAATTGCCTGTCATTGGAATATGTAACGGAGCTCAGGGTCTGGTGAACAGACAGCTCCCTATATATTAGAAGGGGTTACATGGTGCAGTGGTTGGACAGCTTTTTAAAAAAAATTTTCTTATAAAAATATAATCTGTATTCCTGTTACCTTTCTGAGGAGTTAACATAACCATTGTCCTTTTTAAAAATCAGTGAGACTGCAGCTGTTGTGATGTAAACTGTCTATTGTTCTTAATTTCCTAGATTATATGAGAAATGGATCCATTCCGCATTCACTCCCTGTAGTTAAATTATCCTCTGGTGAACAAAAACACCATGATGATTTGCCAAATCCGTAAAGATCCAATGAAGGGAATGCCGGAAAGCTGAGAACAGATGGTGAAAAACAGAATTTACATTCAATATTTACAATTTAAAACTGAGAAGTACTAAGCAATCTATCATCTCCAATATAAGCAGCAATGCCAATATTGTACATCCTTGATAGGTTGACCAATCGGCTCCATACCATCTGCGTGTGAACCCATTTCCACTGACAAATGCTGTGGGTTTTTTTAAGAAATAAAATTATAGGCATTACATCAGCCATTAAAAGTAAAAAAAAAAAAAAGTAAAAATCCTGTTTGCAATGTATTGAGTGTATTATTGGGCTCTCAGGGACAGTGCTGAAGTGGTTCAAATCCCATCTTCAGGACAGGATGTATTATGTCTCATTTAATAATTATGTTATATATTATATTATTATTATATATTTGACTACACCAGCATGGTGCGGAGTTCTCCAAGGCTCAATCCTTGGTCCTCTTCTATAGGCCACATTATAATGTTGGATTGCAGTCTCTGGTACCAACACTTTGTAAACCCAACCTCGTCCTTAAGGGAGATTACTTTGTATTTCTTTTATCTATATACACAACTATAAAGGTTTTTTTAAAGGCTCAATCATTTCTTAGAATAGCTGGACACTGTAGTTTTTAGTGAAGGTTTCTAAAAAAGGGAGAAATAGTACATTATCTGGGGACTGTTTTCAGCAGCGGATTAATTCACATTTGGTGCTCAGATGAGGATTTCATGCAGCAGGACTGTCTATGTGGGATTGGGTCAAAATAAACTACACTGTGTGCGTTCACAGTTATGACAGTGTCACACATTGATGTTTTTTTACAGACGACAATGGAGCCACACACACACAAAAACAACCACACAGAGTAATTGGTAGTAGGGTCATTTCACTGTGTTTGTAAATGGGATATGCGTATAATATGGTAAAAAAAAGAATATCACCAGATATATTCTTGAAGTTTTCCAGTAAGCCCAGTCTGCACAAGAAGCTGCTGGTTCCAAAGTACCCCCCCCCCCTCTAAATTCCCATTTCTTCTGGATAATATACTAAAGGTTTAAATTATGGCTGTCAGTTTTAATTATTTCATCTTCCAAGTTTCAAGTGAAAAGCTCAATTTCCATCATCTCTCGCTCCAAGTTCAGTATCACTTTGGAAATCATAATGATTAAAATTCCAAACAAGCGTGTACTTGAATTGGTAATCATCTGCTCTAGCCTCAATTCAGCTTGAAGTGCACCCAAGAGTCAGTTTGCTCTTTTAATTTCTAACCTATTATCATTATCATTGTTAGAGTGACCCTTAATGTAAAGCATTAAAAAAGAGGTGTGCTGTATAATTTTAAGATAAATGAGATGAAGAATACGGCGACTGCAGCTGAACATCTATTTTTATATTAATCAAACAAGAGAAGAAAAAAAAGTGAGAGCAGGATACTGAGGTTGCCGTGGTTATTTGCAGAAAGTTGTGAAGCACACATACACACAAGCAGACACAGAAACACACACACACTTCTCTGCAATAAACAGGTGCTAAAAAGTTAATAATATCCACTGCCCTGTGATTAAATATAGTGAATATGCTTAAACTTTTAAAATATTCAAGTGCCAATGTAAATATGTTTTAGCTTCAGTATCTGAATATGTTTAGACCCAACCTTATTAAATAAACTGCAAGCAAATCGTATTTCAGCAATACAGATTACATTCAGAGGAAGTAGAAAAAATCCTGTTTAAATATGAATGTAATATTTATTATGTTGTGAACTGTGTTCATGAATGATATGTGCCCGTGATTAGTCTCAACGTGGTCGTTTGTAATAATCAATCTAAGACAAAAAACTAATTGCTCCTGTGAAATGATGTATTGCACTCCCTCTCTCATAAATACAATTACTGTGCGGTTAAGCACCGAGGATGTGGGGATGTTGCTGCTGCTGTTTTCTTAGTTTTATGCGGTGTCAGACAGAAACAGGAGTGGTTGGTCCCATATGCTCACTGAGCAAGTAGCAACACACCTCCCCCCTCCACAAGTGTCAAAAGGGCTTTGAATCGTAACCTGCACAGGTTTGATGGATGGAGAACCAAAAACTGTTTCACTATTGTGGTGGTGAAAGTTGAAAATCACCAGAAATATTTAGTACAATAATAGGAAGAAGAACCGGCGCTACGTAGAGATCCGAGCTTTAATGCCTCTTCAATGATTGATGCTGGTACAGGTACAAAACATTTCATTGTAGGCTACATTAACCTGGCGTCTTATGAAATCAGTGTGTGTGTTTTACCTGCCAAGATAATAGAATAGCAACTCCATTATTCACCAAGGAGGGAAGTTGCCATTGGGCCTTTGTTTAAAACATTAAACATATGCACACACCACTTAACAACACTGACTGTGTGAATACTAACAATTCAAATGGCTGAAGACAACAAGTTTGACCTCTGTAGCCGGCTCCTAATCTCTGCTTCAGGCCAGAGGCTCCGGGCTACGTTAGCAGCTAGTAGCATAACACACCTGAATCTCCAACAAAATGGGTGTCTCTTGCATTGTGGGTAATGTAGGAACAAGGTTTTGACAAGGAAGGGGGATGAAAAAGACAAAACACACACACACAAATTGTGTTAAAAAGTCATTTAAGTGCTGAATAAATTGTGTTTGAGACTAAAACAGACATTTTCTGTTTGTGTTGCAGAGACAACACCTACAACATTTATTAGCAGACACAGTCACATGTAACTAGTTTGTATCTCATTTTAAACGCACTGGTTTAAACGATAGACAGAAATGTCAAAAATGTTTCAATGTCTCTCCTACAGAAGGTCTGGAGGTGCTACAGTGCCACACACCCGTTTTCTTTAGCTCCTCTGTGGCCGGAGGTCTTGGTGGGGTGTAAAATAATTACAATAAAATAATACATTAATCCACTTACAGTAATTGTGTAAGTTGGATCGTAACCTTACTGCCAGTGTAGACCCAGTACACACAGAACCAGAAAAAAAAATGTCGGTAGGAAAGATTCATTTTTGTGCCAGAAGTAAATCCACTCAGGTCACTTCTCTAAACTTTAGGTCAAAACTGAAACTGTAACAAAAGAACACAATCACAACTTACACTTATCTCCATGATCATACACTTCTTACAGACAGCAGTAAGCAATTCTGTTAACACTGCAGTCCTTAGCTTCAATTGTGTAATACTGCACTTCTCAATAAGCTGCAGATCATATCTTGGGCTCCAGAAATAGAGCGCATTAGTGTGTCTCTCTGTTTAGCCTTTTCCTTTACAAGTCAAGCAAAGCGACTACTTTATTTCCTGCTTGCTGTCATGTTGAATTTTTTTTCTTCATCTGTTGTGGGTTTCTTACTACAGATGAACACAATTAGTGTCACTACATCGGTTCTTGAGACAAAACCATCTCTGTGATTTGTCTTGTGTCAGATTCCAGAGACGGCAGAGATTTTATTTGAAGAGAAAAGATGAAAATGGGAACATCACTGTGAGTGCACTGTCCTGCTTTGTCTGTGTGACAGATGCATCACCAATAACACGTCAAGTTCAAAAGCTTCCAGAAACCGACTCTGCAGCCTTAATGGCACAGACAGCTTTTACAAACAACACTTACACTTTTAAATCAGAGACATAATTCACTGCTGTAAGTGCATGAGGAACATATAGTATCACTCTTGGATGCAATTTTGTTACGGAGTCAATAATTAGACATTTTACTGTCACTACAGCCAGTATAGTTTTAAAGATTTCATCCCCCCAGTATTAAATTAACATAACTTTGCAGTAGTTGCTGTTACCAGAAGCCAGGCAGGGGCAGAGGGAAAGGGTATTATGACTGTTGTAGCATAATAATGTTTGCCTTACGCATATAAAATAGACTGAAAAGCTCCAGAGAAGCTAGTAGCTACTACAACCTACGACTGAACAAACACTAACAATTTTTCTAGTTTGCCCTCTGGGCGTTAAACACTTTCAAAACAACCCCAGGCACCATGAACGTCCACAACGGATTCCATGGAAATTCTAACACTAATTTCAGGACACTGTATCATGACCCAATCTGTAAAGCATGGCGGTAGTACTTGACATAAGGTCTGAAGGTTATCTGTGTCAGTAGGACTGATACTGTGGGGTTCATAAAAGACTCAATTTGTTAAGTAGCTGTGACATGTGCTTAGCTCCCATTGGCCCATGTAGTCATAAAAATATGCTTCTCTTCCTAAAACTACTCACAGAGGAGTGCTACAAGAAGTCATATACGAGTAATGTAATTAGTAATCATTTCTAAAAAGGAATTGATAAATATATATTTTAAAGAATGATTCTATTGACAACAGCGTTGGTCTTATGATCCTCCACTTTGGTCCAGACTGACACATCTTATTAACTACCGTAACAAAATTGGATTCAGATGTTCATGGCACCCAGAGGATGCATCTGACTGACTTTAGAGATCACCTGACTCCGTCTCAAGCAGGACCAGGACGTTGATATTTGGGATTTTCTGTGAAATGTCACTATTGGATGGATTGCCATCGGTATGATACTGATATTTATGTTCACCAGTGAATTAAAATGATCCCATAACATCTCATCTAGTGCCTTCATCAAGTCAAAATACCTGCAAAGCTAATGACATTCCCATTCTTCCTTACCTACAGTTTGTGTTTAATACTAGATAGCAAATGCTAGCATGCTAATATACTAAACTAAGATGATGAACATGGTAAGCAACATAGCTTACCTACCACACCTCAGGAAGCTCTTGAGCATTTTAGCTCTGGTGCTGATGTTAGCACTTAGCTAGAAGCATTGCTACAAGTACAGTCTCACTGAGCAGCCACACCTTGTCTGCACAAGCAAGGTGTAAACAAGTGTCCATGTCTCCTGGATGTGTACAGCTGCAGTACAGATGTGCACTGGCTTTCCACATTGTTCACAGCCCCAACACATGCAAGGCTGTGGGGCAAGGTTTTAGAAATACTGAGATCATGAGTCCCCCAGTGCAATGTTGACCAATCCAATTGTGATGGTGATGTTATCAGAAACCAATAGCAAGGCCTCCAAATGTCTTTAATTACTTTTTTTACAACTACTTTCTGTGAACTTTCCCAACATGAAGTTCTACATGGTTTTTCACAGCCTTATTGTTCCATCATGTGGCTGTTTTTGATGACAACTTTATTTAATAAATTTACAATGAGTCTACGACAATTGAAGACAGACTATGATTTATCATCTTATGAAAATATGAATGCAGCTGGTCAGGAATTTCAACACCACCTTAGATTAGTCCAAGACTGCAGCATCAGGGAATCACCAGTGGCTGTGGCTGCAAGATATTTGGTGTTATTTATTCTTTTTTTTTTTTTTTTTTTTTTTTTAAAGTGTGTTGCACTTACTACTTTAACTTTGAGGCTTCAGGGCAGTTTTTTTCGTTTCATAACCTGAATATGTGAAATCTGCTCTAGGCTTAGGTGTTATCATTTATTTTGAAACACCATTTTAAAAATCTGTAATACCCTATGCTGCTTTTGGGTCTTTTTGTTTCTGGGCTTCCCACCTCCAGTATGAATTGCCTTATCTTTAACCTCATGGCTGTTCGTGCGGTCTCGGGCTCTGAGGCATCGGTGGGTCAAACTTCAGACCTGCGCTGTTGGCCTGTTTCTTTCCCATTGCCAATTTCCAGCACAGTGATCCAAGAACACCACGAGATAACATTGCTGACAATGCCCTAGTCAGCAGCTGCACCATAGGATGTTGTCATTTGAAATGGTGACACTGACCTGAGGTTTGATAGATGGATGCAATTATTACCAGCACTCCCCTACCGGCACCCAGTCTCCACAGTGGGTCCCACCGCAGGTCAGACTGGAAAAGTCTCGTGTTTTGTTTAAAGCAGAAATCCATCGCGCGTGGTGCAGTGGTTGAAGTGGTTCATCTTAATTTAGTATTTTTAAGAACAGGTATTTTCTCTGTGGCAGAGTAATGATAAGTACTCCCTTTGACTATCATGGACCACACCTGATTAGGATTGGTTGTGATACCAATGGGGACCGACTATTTCATTTTGGACAATGTGGGGTTCTGAGAGAGGGGAGTGATACAGACTCTGGTAAATTATAGATTAGTGTAGTCTAAAATTTCAGCGCCGGACAAAAACAAAGAAAAAGAACTCACAAGTGAGTGGTATATTTGCTAAGATGGTAACGTGTTTTGAGCAAGATACTGAATCCCTCTACTTCCAGATGGAAAGGCCAGTGCAATGCATAATAATAGTATAGTGTGTGTGTGTGTGTGTGTGTGTGTGTGTGTGTGTGTGTGTGTGTGTGTGTGTGTGTGTGTGTGTGAGAGAGAGAGAGAAAATGCACTCCATTTAAATTTTTCCTTTTGTCAAATTAGTTTTTCACAGGTCCAGACTGAAACCTGAAGCTTCAGATGTCGTCACATGTACATGACTTGTACATGTTTAAACCTGTAATAACAGATTTCTGGCCACTCAGAGGCGGGAGAGAAAATGTCATCACCTTTTTAAGTTGAACACAGCAAACAGTCACCCGTCACACATGTAGGCGTCAAAGAGCAAAAATACCATCCATATGGAGAGGTTTTTGTGTCCATCTGTTCAATCTATGTCCAGTATTCACTTTCTTTTAGCTCCGTTTTCAGTCTCTATCACCTCCTGAGGGAAATATGTGCATTACCTGCTGAGCACCAATCAGCAGACAGACAGCAGCAGGCAGATGTTTCAGTGAAAAAAACTCTAAAACCCATTAAGTTTCACAATTAATATGCAATTAAAGGAATACTCCATTGTTAACTTCCATCTTTTAATTATCAGAAATATATTAAATTTATACAGTTATGTATCTGCAAGTTTGTTTTTTAACAAAGCATGATCCTACCCCCCTACACACACGCAACTGGAAGAAGTTACACACACAAAGCAACAGCAGCACTAACATTTTTATTGAAAATAAGGTACTATATAGGGAAGCTATTTACATCTAGAGGAGAAAACAACCTGTCAACATGGCTAAATACTAGAAATCACACATGAGTTTCAAAGTAACTATGCTACCCTAAAGCTACTTAGAAATAGTAGTTAAGATAGCAGCATAATTATGTTGTTGCTACTCCCTCACACTTTAGTTAGTGCAGCTATAACCAAGTGATTTGTGTTGCCTTAATCCAAGTGATTTTTTTGACCACCTCAGGGCAGCAGAAACAAGTTGTGTGCACAACACTCAGCATATCTTTCGTTTTGAAGTTGATATGTGTGAATTTGATAGCAAACGGTTACTTATTCAAACATCAAGTGGTTGCGGAGCAACATCATCATTCATTTGTATTGTGTGGTTTGTTTCGCCCTCCTTTAAGCTTGGTTTTAGGTCTCTAGAAACTCTTGAAAAAATGATCTTGGGATGGTTGTGACTCAGGAGGGTAGGGTAGGACGTCCACCCATCAGAGAGTCAGTGGTTCGATTCCCGGCTCCTCCAGCGTGCATGTCAAAGTGTCCTGACAACACTGCAAAAGCGCTTTCATGTCTCTTTTCGGACAAACACTTGAGCAAAGTTAAGCCATAATGGATCTTGTGGTCCATGAAAAGCAGTCCATTTTATTTTGTAGCTAACAAAATTACAAGGAACCTGTAAGGATTTGCGCTGGTGCGTTATCATATACCACAAAATGTGATTACAGCAAGTTATCGTCATTACTAACCGTTTATAAACAAGTTACATTCAATATGTTTGAAAGGAAAAGTTGTAGTTATTGACAGATACATTCAGAAACACTCAAAATGTCCTTATTTGCGCTTACAGCTGTTAATAATTTATTAAGTGTTTCCATGCTCCCTGTTAATGCTTAATATTGCAATATCAGGTGTGTGTTTTGGACTGCACTGTACTAAACATGAAATTAATTAGCAAAAAGAAAAATGAAATGCATAATGTTTTATGTTTGGGCTGAAGTACACAGGGCTTTACTGTGCATATGAGGCTAAAATCATAGTAGTTGATGTATGACTTAAAATCTTATAAAATAAAGTAATGAAAGGATTGTATTAAGGTATCCCCTCCATGAATAAAAACCCAGCTAAGTAGGCTGTATAAGGCAGTGTCAGGGAAAAAAAATGAAAAAAATGGAAGTGGAAAAATGGAAATACCCGAGGTTGTGTGGCTACAAGTTAGTGTATTACTAACAATTCAATGACCCGGAGAAATCTTTGTTGGAAAAATATGATTCCTAAGCAGTAATCCAAATTAAGTGGGTCCCAGCACTGTAGCTGGAGGGAGTGTGGATCAGCACATGTCCACATACTTTGGTTTTGTGAGTATTTAGATTGTGTTTTTGGGAGGAATTTATGGCTGCAAGTTTAAAAAAGAAAAAAACCATAAACAAATGCTAACTTTAGAGAAACCATTAGTACTAAACGGTGACTGCATCTAAATCCCTTTGTTTAAATTTCTAGCCCCACCCTAACCACCATGTTCTTATTCTGTATTACATGTTCCCTGCCGAATTTAGAATATTAAGCCTTTTATATTCTCAAGACACTAATCAACTTTGCTTGTTTGTTTGTTTTGGTTTTTTCCCATTACTTTTTAAAGTTAAAAAAAGATTACTAGAACTCACTATTAGCCCCCAAAACACCAGATATCTATGGACTACCTCCAGCTGGTACAAACCTCAGCCACCAGGGCGTTCACCTGAACTACAAAATCTGAGCATATTTCACCTGTTTTGGACTCCGTACTTTGTCCTGCAGAATTGTTTTCTATGTGCCACAGCTTGTTTTAAGGTCACAGGCAGGTCTCACCCCAGCCTACACTGTTGACCTTTCCTCTCCACACACTGCTGTTCTTAGCATGAGGTCTGCTGACCAGTTGTTGTTGAATGACCCCGGGGGCCGGGCTGCAGCCGAAGCCCAGCGGTGCATTTTCTGTCAGGGCTACAAAGATGGAAAGCTCATACAGCAGCACGTCAGAATTAAAAAGATGATGGCCTTCAATGTGGTTACATGTTTTCTTCTTCATCTTCCAAGATGGTGACTAAACAAGTTGTTTAATGGGATTCACTATGAACAAGACCAAGATTAAGTGATGGTACCAAATCTATGAAGTGTTAACATTCGATAGAAAACATACAATCCACTTCCTATATGCTTTGTCTCCATTAATTTTTCAACCACTTTAATCTCATTACTGCACTATGCCTTTTGATGGTCCTGTATTATGTTAATAGTCATGGAAACATAGTCCACTTGTGTTGATCACATGTTAAATTACTTTGTTTGCCACTGTGCCATAACAGAATTCGCTCTGGCTGCCCTCACAAGGATGTCAAAGTTCATGGGCGCAATGATGTAGGCGACATAGATGAAATACACATTTATTCTAGATGCTTGGTCCTTATAATTGTATTTAAAGCAAACAGACATGTCAACTGTTATCTTTGTACCAACTGACCACAAGTAGATATAAGTTAACCACATGAAATCTTTTAAATTGGCGATGTTAATGTTACTGACGGATTCGCATCAACTTTTCAAGCAACATTGTTTTGCTCTGGCACTAGTTGGCATGCAGTTCTCTCCCATTTCACAAAATATATCATAGGCTACACTTCACCAACTCACCTGGAATGGCTACAATATCAGACACCTTTGTCCATATATTGTTTTTGTATTCAATCAGGGACACGTTGTATAAGACGGGGAAACCTGCCACCATAATTATCAATATCTCCTCCATTGCGCTTGGGAAGAAATGTTTGAGGGGAACTCAAGTTTACATGGTTATGTTCTGTAGTGCTCTCCAGAGAGCAAAACTTCTACACTCCAACTTGTCACCAAGCTTATTACCATAACGCTTCCTGGACTTTGCCTAGACCCACAACGCTCAAGACACAGTGCCATCAGGCATGAGGCTGCTCACCGCCATGAGACACTGGCTCACACATGAAATGAATGACTTCCTGTCACTGACGTTTGGTCTGAATGAACAGTAACCCTAACGTTAAAATGTCTGATTGCCATTTCAGCATCAATTCTTACATGTGCAATTTAACCTCTCTTTATTGGCCAGGTCTCAATCTGGATTGAAGTGCTCTAATATTCCTGAGTCCATGGTTGATGAATTTATGCTGCAGAGATAAACATGGGGCAACAGCCACCAGGTATTTCCTATCATATGAGGAATGGCGGCTACATGATTGCTCTCTTAAATCAAGGTTTTTGGGTTTCTGTAAAATCAACAATATATGTTGTATTAAGAAAGTTCTTTTTTAAAGCTTCGGATGTGGTTTCCTGAATACTTTCTTTTGGAAGTCATAGAAGAGGTCACAAAATGTCTTACAATTTGTAAATCCAGTATGAGATCATCTTTCCAGCCATGCACTGTGATATATGAAACTGTCTGCTCAGAACACCTATCACATGGCCGTGTCATGCCAAGTGTCATGAGACTGTAATCTCACACAGGCATGGTAAATTCATAGCATATCCATCCAGTGTTGACACAAGGAAGTTAAATGTTTCTTGGGCTAGATCAGCATAGAGCAAAGCATCTGTGTCAGTTTGAGTCATCTTATCCTGCACATTTTTTTTTTCTCCATGGGATGTCTTACAGTAATCACAATCATGTCACGCAGGGTCCTGCCACTGTGCGTGTGCTGTGCCTCAGATACCAGCACAGTCCCAGAGAGTCAAAGGGAAGTCCACTGAGCAGTCTGACAAACAGTTACACTGCAGTGAACAGTAGACAAGTAGAAACAGATACTTCCATGTACAGAGCAATCAGAAACTCTTCAGACCCTTTCATCTTTTCCACATTTTGTTATGTTGCAGCCTTCTGCTAAAATCGTTTAAATTTTTTCCTCATCAATCTACACTCAATGACAAAGCCAAAATTATACTTTTTTGCAAATGCATTAAAACGTAAAAACGTCATTCACAGCACCCTGAATGACAGGCACACACAGGGGGCCTTTAAAGAGACAGGCAGGGCCAGTAAAAACTTAGATTTTCCAGGATCTGTCCCAGCAGTCCTGATTGCCAGTACAACATGCAGAGAGAGAGAAACGGAAATAGAACAGAGAGGCTGACCAGCAGCCAAACTGACTCAGAGTAGCGGGGGTCCTATTAAGGAGATACTACAGCAGTGGAATCAACAACCAGGCCACAGTGCCACTGCTGGTGCTGTTTGCTGGTGGGGGCTCGTCTCTGCTCTGCAGAAGACACAGTCTGAGTGGTCGTAGTCTTTTGTTTTTCTTGGTGGTACAGTGGCTGGAGAGATGTGCTTTTCTTCTACAACTGTTGTGTCTGGCTGCAGATATTGGCTGAGGCATGGGAAGGTATGCGTTCATCCACCTGTCTGTGCACCACCTGAAGGAGTGGCTCCCCTGTTGAGTTTACCAGTGTCACCCCTTTGGGTTTCAATTCCCTTCCCTCAGCCCAGCTGGCTGCTATTTGGAATAAAACATTTTTTAGATTTGCTACATTTTTTGTAGGTGTCAGATTATTTATGACAGAGATGAACGCTGGTTGAAGGAGCCCCCGGCCAATATTTTGCCCACCGGACTCCAGAATCGCAACTGGATGGAAATATTTTTGGATGGAAATTGTGGATTAAATAGTAACAGCAACAACAACTTTGTGAGCAAGACCAGTGGTGGCAGGATGTGCAGCTGCTGATACAGTACACCCCTATTTTGTTCCCCAGTGTCATCTTTAGCAATTTCGTCACATCCACTCCTCTCAGATTGCCACTGAACATTGACTACTTTTGTCTGTATATCAGTATAGTGTCAAACGATGGCTGTGCAGAGAGAAGCAGAGAAGTGAGAGTGACAATGAAAGATATTATATAAGGTAATATATAGGGGCTCTAGAAAACATCATGCTGGGTAACATTCTGTGGATGTCAGGGACAAGATGAGGGTCACAGGACATATGGGGGGTGGGGTCTGTATCCATTTTTCATGAGACTGTTGGTACTGTAAAGCTTGTACAGTAAGAATGTAATCAGTGGAAAAGTGACCAAAAGAAAACTCTTTTCTAAAATGAATAGCATTGACCATCCTGCTTTAATGAAACAGCATTCCTCACCTTGGTATCCCCGTAAACTCCCTATTAATTTAACAGTGTGAAAATGAATTGGCCCCACATAACACATCCCCCACTCCGTAATGAACGAGGTTCCAAACTCGGAGCAGCCGTCGCAAATGAAATTATTCCATCTGTGACTCCTTAATATGGCGGGGAGCTTCAGAAACTTAAGTACTCTTGCCAGTAGGCTTGGCCAGTGATTAGGATGCATCACATAGCATCGATCTACCTCCCATATTAATCCTCCTGACATTCTACAGATTGCCGCAAAACCTGAAATCTGAAAATACCAGTGCAGCAGGGCATGCTGGGATGACTCCTGCCACCCACACACCGCTGACTGAAATAGTAAGAAGGTAGACACGAGTGAAGAGGAGAGGAAATTACTGTACGAACAGGTTGGTTGGTTGTTTTTGATCGTCATCCAGAATGGAGTTGTTGTGTGTTATCCTGCTCTTTCTTCTCACATTTAAAATTATATTAATGCCTTATTTCGGTTCTTTATGGTAGTAAAACTGTTTCTGATGTATTTGAGTGGGTCAGTGATTTCACTCTCAGGTTACCAGTTGCAATGAGGAGCCGTTTCAAAATTAGCTTTATACATGACGCATAAGCTCTGATATATGATCAGAATTCATCTCATATGGGGATTGATTAAATTTGATATCAACTTTTTTAGGTCAAAATGTATGAAGTTGTTATATTGCTTAATTGCTTAATTATACTGCATTGTATTCAATTAATATTGTGCATAATATATTGTGCCCTGGGGCTGGCATTTGGTCCAGATAGCAGCCTTCCTTCACAGGTTACAAGTTATAATTTAATCATTGATTTTCAAAATTTTAACTTTATTGTTTGGACTGTGTCCTTGAGTTGTGCCTCTTGTGCGTTTGTGTAGTCTGTCCTCTCTCCAGGTCTTTTTGCTGGGCAGCACCTGGAAATGGACTGATGTCTTGTCTGATATGTATTTTTAGCACCACTGGCGGGTGTAGCTCTCGGCGTGGTGTAAGTGTGTCAGTATGTTGGTTCAACACCTTGGTCCAGGATGAAATCTCTCAGCTGCTGCATGTTTCGCCGTGGGCATTTGAACATATGTTCATGTTCTCCAGAGGATTCTTCCTCCTGTGTGATTTTAAGTGAAATATCTGAACTACTATTTGCCAGATTTTCCAACAGCTCCTCCAACCTGAACAACCACTTAGGTTATTTTTTCAACCCACTGATACGACCCATAGGAGTATCTCCTGCAATAACCAGATCTTGGTTGTCAGTTATAACAAACATGCAGACTGTACTAAGAGCGGTGTACCTACCTTCCTCACCATGGTTACGATGATAAAAGGTCATAGCTTGGTTAGGTTCAGCAAAAGATCGTGATTTGGGTTAAAATAAATACTTCCGCAACATTACAAACATGCTGTTTCTCGTCATGGTTACAATAATAACATGATTAACTTTGACAAGCGGTCATGGATAATAGAAAACACAAACTGCTTTTTTAACATGGGAATCGAACACCGCTCTCCTGTGTCATATTCATCCATCCACCACCTCCTCCTCTCTCTTTATGCTACGTCACCGCACTTTTCCCTTTGCTCCTGTCAAAATTAGTACGACCACTAGATGTCGCCTAGCAACAAAACGTATCGACGGCTGACATTGGGTGCGAGGTGGGGGACACTGGACAGGACAACTAATAAATATCAATTTCATAATGTGTTCAATACTTTACGATCAAATACCTGCAAAACTAACAACATCTTACAGCCACACATGGCCGCTAACATTGCTGTAATTTGACTGATTATTTCTCTGTACTTTGTCTGTCCTAGAAAATTCATGTCTCTGTTGCTCTTCCTGAGTTTACCATATTCTTACTTATTTGCTTTTACTATTCTTTTGACATAAGTGTGTGTTACTTGTATAATTTGAGGTTATATACAACAGTAACTGTACCTCGAGCCATACATGTCAACCGTTACTCCGATCAATACAGTCCACTCAAACTACTTCAAATATATATGCTTGTTTGTACTGATTGTATTTCCTACTCTATATTCTCTTTGTGTGCTTGTAGTCCACTTATCTTATTCCCATGCTGCACCTTGTCCCTGTTTTGCTGCTGCAGTGATCCAATTTCCCCACGGGGATCAATAAAGTTTCATCTCTCTTATCGAGGTATCAAGAGGTTTCAGCAATCTTCGTGGCTGTCTCATAGTGAAGGACACAAGTTCTCAAAAGGGAACTGTAATACCTGTTCGATCACCTCAGGTGGGAAGGACAAATGAGATGCAAGTCTGTCTCTCTGCTATTCCATCACGATAACAAGTGAAAGATGTATTATTCGGTGCTTTCAGGAGGCCAGCACTCTTCATGAATTAGCGGTCTCTTCACTTGCTTCCACAGATGTACAGTATTTTACAGTGGGCATGATGAATATCGGTGCTTACGTAAGGCTGATTCTTGCCAGTTCAGAACACTGGCACTTTAGGTGTTTGCTCATCTTCCTTGTTATCTAACAGTGTAGTGTCACTTCATTAGAGCTGAGGTTACATCCTGTACTTATTTAAATTGTCAGACATAGTTAAGTTTTGTTATATTTCCTGCTGAAACAAGCTGACAGGATGAAGAGATGTGCTGCTTCTCAGTCAGCTAACCTTGACAGATACAGTTTACATTCACTTTTTCTCTCATTAGATTCACTACAGATGTGTGTTAAAGGTTGTCTTAGCTGCGGAGTATAGGCCTATATACAGTACATCAGTGGCTCTCAAACTTTTTCAAATCAAGGACCCCTAAACTGCAACAAATTAGACAACGCCCCCCCCCCCCAATAAGATTTTTGCTTTTGGATCTACTACAGAAAGTGCTTGAAACCCATGACCGAAATAGTCCTCATGTGGAGGCTGATGATGCAGGATGATGCTGGGAACACACTGCACATTACTGGAAAGTCAGATTTCTTTTCATTATAAATTAATTTCTGATTTATTGACAGAAAATGTCACTAAAACACCGTCTACGACTGCAGCTGCTACGATGGTTAAAAAACATACATACTTCGATGCAGCCGCAAGACCCGAGACGCAGAGAGTGTGTCCAGTCTAACCCTTTAACATGTGCGCCAAATGAAAACCAAGACATCCCGCAGCCGCCA
Organism: Seriola lalandi dorsalis; assembly: GCF_002814215.2. Classification (NCBI taxonomy): domain Eukaryota; kingdom Metazoa; phylum Chordata; class Actinopteri; order Carangiformes; family Carangidae; genus Seriola; species Seriola lalandi. The sequence goes on along the minus strand of NW_019525521.1, from coordinate 996,852 downwards.
CGCACACGCCTCGTTGCCAGTGTGATCCTGGCCTGACAGTCACCAAAAACTGTGCCATCAGAGTTCCCAAACCAAACCTTCTCAACACTACAATCACCAGTCTCTATCATCAGCGAATGAAAGGACATACATATGGCGACTGAATGGAAGAGTCTCGTAAAGCAAACCTCCCCGCTCTCACTTGTATCACATTGTTGATGAAACAAGGTGAGCATGGAAACTGCGGAAAACATAATGAAAGCATGATGAGGCCTAATCATGTGAGATACACCTTTCTAGTGTTGTTTCTAGTGGTGGTTTTATCATCAGGTGAAATCTGACACCGATTCCCCTTAAACCTGTTGGTCAGACTGACAAGAGCACTGTGTGCAGCCATTTCATTCATTTTAATGAGACACTGCAGAGGCACAGCTGCATCCTGTCACACAAAATAAACAGACAGACAGAAGTACAGTTTTGTGGTCTTCATTTGCAAAAAAGCAATGTGACGTTATCCAGAAATGCACTGCACATCAATAAACACATGCAGTCCTCCTTATTTTGTGACCATCAAGATAAAATAACAGGGTGCTGTAATGGTGTTAATTGCTATGCAATGTTTTCGCAGCTGATAAGCCTCAACTCATGGATCCATTACCCGGACTGGACGTTCCAGATTGTATTTCATCGATTGAAGTCGATGGTAAGAGTGGAGTACTCAGACAGTGGTAAACAAGCCAATAATTAAGACAGATTATTTCAGATTCTCATATAGTGGCTCTTTACTTACCTCGTCAATCTCACCTTTATTTTGGACAAATTTATATTAAAGACAGGTCGTTACATATGATTTACCTAGTTTCCCCAGTTAACTTAAACTCAGTCTTCCTCCATGTTCACCTGATGTTAGGGCTGGGCGATATGGCCAAATCTGTTATCACGATAAAAATGTCAATATCAGTCGATATCAATATTCACAATAAATGAAATTGTTATGTCTTTCCGGTTTAAAGTCTGAGTTTTGCTCCTGAGTGAAAGTTGAAGAAACCAGACAGTCAATTGTGATTTTAAACTGTTCTATTCAGTCAGATTATGACAAACACTTGCCAAACAGCAGAACATTTAAAAACTCTGGAGGAACAAATATTCAAATTATGATAAAATATGCATGATTAAAATCTAAATCCTTTTCAGTCCTTTTTACTCAAAGTAAATAGAAAATTAAGTTCTGCGGCGTGATACAGCATGTAACATGGCTCAGACTGCAAAATAAATAAGAAAATTAATAGACAAAGAAGTTTTGCACTGGGTACGGGCGTGGCGAAATTAATTATATCGAACATTTTCAATGTTTCTCTCGAGGAAAATAATTTTGCAATAATAAATTGCTATTGTTTTACGGCCCAGCCCTACCCGAGGTATTGGTTAATTCAGAATAATGTCAGTTTCCACAGAACTAATTCCAGCACAAGTTGATTGTATTGTGTGTTTCAATATGGTAAGTTTAGCAGGTCACAGTTCAACGAGGTGTTGGTCTGTAAACTGTAATGGATTTTAACAACACAAGCATTTGTAGTAATTTCACTCTTCATTTCCATTTTCTGGATGTTTGTTTAAAACCTGGCAGATCATCTACCTGCTCATGTCTCTTGCCTCCGTCACACTGCCTTTTAGTGATGATGCATGTTCCCAGATCTCCGCAATTAACTTTGTGAGAGCAATCTAATTATTACTGATGGGCATGATGGGATGTTTTCAGAACTTCCCTTGAAGGCAGTTCTCATCCAAATCCCTCAAAAACAAAAGCCTTAGTGAAAATTCAGTCAAGTTCTGTCAACTTTCCTCTACTGGTAAATTCTCTCTTCCTGCTCTAATCTTCCTTCTCACATCCAGCTTTTTTTTTTTACAATCTCAATGTTGCTTCCATTTGCAAACTCTGACATCACCATCTGGCCAATCATCAACAGCTGTTTAAATATCACTGCAATCCTGTCATCTCATCTTTCAGACCTACTAGCTTCACTGCCACCATCTTCAGGATGTTTAAAGGTCTCATATTTCAAACAGTGTGTTAGTTGGAGCTTAACCATGAGAAGATATATTTGTGGTTTCAGGAGCCAAAAACCATTTCAGTGTAGTTTTAAATCTCCTCTCTCAGGCATTTTGTGTCAGTCTCTGAGCCGCTTTTCTGATTGGCTGACTGGTTGTGGGTGACGCATAGACGAGCCAACAACAAACAAACAAACAAACAAACAGGTATCAGCCTGCAGTGCACCGGTGGAAATGCAAACGGCAATGATCAGTCAGTCCTAAAATAAGCTCAACTGATGGTCAAAGTCGGACTAATATTCTCTGGTATTACAAAAAAAGAAACGATAAAAACACACTTTTGTTAATGGCAGCTGACATTACGATACTAGGCTGTGTTGTATATATTGGCTTCCTGACATCCAATGGTTGTGTAGCCTCTGCATTTTTCTGTCTTGTAGCTTGACAGCTCAGTGGCGGAACGACCACTTGGACTTGTGTTGTTAATAAAGTTGAAGCAGCAACGACAACAAAAAAACGGACCTTCAAACAAGAAGTTTCCATCTTCCACCCGCCTCAAACAAAAAAAACAAACAAACAAAACTAAAATTTTGATTCGAACAAAATCTAATCAAAATCAATAACAATTAAGTTTAGTAATTAAGCTTTTCCCAATGAATAAAAAGCTGAATCTTTTACTACTTGACTAGTATTTGTTCATTTGGCTTGATAAGTGTAAAGAAACCATCCTGACCCATAAAAGCTGTATACACTGCACTTTCTGTTACAGTAACCGCACCGTTTTCCTTCCATCTTGAGCACTTATATGTATCAGAGCATCTATATGGCTCACATGCACCTTGTTGACCCTGTGACCCCCAGACTCCTCATCTATTGATGCTAAACCCCCACCCCCTTATTACATTTGATGTATCATTTGCAGGAGCAACATTCGGTCGGTGTATGAAACGAATCACAGCTTCTCCACTCAAGGTGCGCCCTGTCCAGTTACCAAGAAATACAATGGGTGTTATCAAGTCAGTCAAGCATCAATTGCAGATTTGCGCAAATATCAAAGGGGACTTTTGGGGGTTATTTTTAGTTGTGGAGGTAACATGGATTTTCACCCTGGAGGCAGGGATGCAGAAATAGAGCGCAGATGAATAGACGAGAGTGGACAACCGGGGGGGAACAGTGATAAATGAGCTGACAAATGTTGTTTGTGTAAGATCATGATAGCCGTGAGAGAGCTATAATCCACACTGGCGAGCCGAGCCAGAGGACCGCATGCGCCGGGAAGAAAGCAGACAGAAAACAGAGGTGAGTGCGCGCGTGTGTGTGTGTGTGTGTGTGTGTGTGTGTGTGTGTGTGTGTGTGTGTGTGTGTGAGAGAGAGAGCGAGAAAGATGGAGGAGAGAGAAAGCTGGGCACAGAGAGAGGGACAGCTAATCCATATCATCAGGAATCTGGCTAAAAGACAACAGGCATTCCTTGCACCATGTTGAAAAACGCGTCGCCACAAACAAAGCCCGTCTTGATGAAAAGTGTTTATCGTGGCGTATCATCAGTGTTCCTCAACACATTTGGCAAAGAGGTCTTAGCAGGAAGCAGGTGAACGTCAACTAGGTTCAACTGTCATGTTCATTTTCCATTCACACTGATATTTATTCATACGTCATCCCTTATTTATAAATATTTATTCTTGTGAAATATAACACTCAACTCATATTTTAATGCTTTGTAAATATTTTTATATTATTTATCCTATTTTATTAGAAGTTATGTGTTGTGTTGTTTCTATTATGTTGCTTGTCTGTCTTTTTTTCCTATGCACCAATGGAGAGGCAGTGTTCCTAATTCCACTGGATTAAGAGTTTATGACGACAATACAAAAGGTTTATTTTATTTTTCATCACCATCCCCAGCTGTGGAGTCAAAGACAGAGTGGATGTTTTGACATTGCTCTGATGATAATAGTATCAAGGTGTTGTATCTGAGGACAAGAGCTAAAAGAATGTTCCTCAGCTCACCCACCCTGCTCTGATTGTGGAAATATATTTCCTGCCTCCCCTGGCTTTCTACACTACTCGCCTGAACATCAATTGTCCAGTCATAGCTTAGCAATTCTAACTAAGCGCTGCACAAGCTCGCAAAAATAATATTTGGTGTATACCAAGAGTCTGGAGGGTGGTTTTAGAAACTTCCAAAACCAATTTTGGCAGTGCCCGACTTCGGTGCATGCCGGTTTGTGGCAAGCATATACGCTCAAAGCAGACACACCCTCAATTATGCTTTTTAACTTTAAGTCATAATAGAATAAATAAAAACATAGAGGTGCGTTATATAAAACTTCACACCCCTAAGCTAATGACACCAAAACCCTTTTTTGTACCAGGCTGTTAACATGTTCATTTCTGTTGTAAAGTTTTCTTTTACATGGTGGTCTATGGGGATTTGCCCATTTTAGAGGAACTGCAGTTTTTGGTATTTCTGTGTTGGCTTCAATTTTCAGCCCTGAAGTTTGTCTGGTGTTGGTTGCTTGGTCTGCTCTAACAATTAACATTACAGTCTTTGAAGTTGCTGTAATGGAAAACTTCCCTAAATCCAGTAAACAACAGTCAGTGTTATCCAAGATAGTGTTACATTTCCCAAATTCACCCTTAAAAGCATTTTCTTTTGGACAAATGAAAAACATTGTTTGGATATATGAACAATAAAGCATAAATGCAAACTTTGTTACGTGCTTAAGTGAGTTTTTTCTGTAGGAAGCATAAAACAAGGTCATGTTAGAGCAAATAACATTTTAATTACACATCCAGCTAGCTACCCTGGAATAGAGTTGTGGAGTGGGAGGAGCTATTTTTCAACACCTCTTTTTTGGGAAGTCACTCATTTTTCCCCAGTGAAAAGGTGACAAGGATGGCACTAACTTCTAGTTGAATCAAAGATAGGTTTCTTGGACACACCAGCCAGCTACACAGACAAAACAAAATGCTAGCCAGGAGACAAACCACCGAGCTCTTTCTTAAAAAGGTCAGCTGGAGAAAAAGCTTCCTGAAGAGAAATGTCTGTAACGCCAAAGATGGCGGCTGTGTGACAGATATCCCGTCCCTCCCCCTAATCATCTGCTTTATAACAGCGGAACAGGAAACGTATCAAGTCAATAGTATAGTTGCACCGACACAAGCGAAACTTTGTGCATGCGTAATACAAGTAGGCATAACCTGTGAGGGAAAAAGAGTTTTAAACCTTATAAGTGCAGATGTGGCTCTCTTCCCATTCATTTAGATAAGGACCTGGTCTTGGAAATAACTGCCCAGGGGTGTCGCCAAAATGGCTGCCAAGTGGCGAGACTGGCCTATAAGGATTTTGTTAGCAACAGTCATTTTAGCGAGGAGCATCAACAGTCTGATGCTGCCTTAACAGAAAAGCCTAATTAACTTCATCATAGTGGTTCAAGCTCCGCTCCACACATTTGCATTTCTTCCCAGTTTGAAAAATATAAGACAATCAATAAATAAGAGGGCTGCTCTTTCATGCTTCCATCCCCCTTGGCGACAGGTGTCAAGATCCTCTCCATTACTCAGCCTTAAAATGTGGCATTTAGAAAATTGAGAGTGCTCCATACGTCTTTCTGAGCTCTTCTAACAGTTTCTTTGATGTCTGTGGATATTTATAAGCTCAGCAAGAGGTTGTGTTTGGGCAACAACCAAAGAGAAAGACGCATCATCTGGATCTTGATAAGGTTTCCTACCAATTACATTTGGAGTAAATCTTCATGGAAATTATTCGTTTTGCCTGTTTGCTGGAAGACACTGGGATGTCTTAGATTGGGGAAAAGGAGAGACAGCCTGCCTTATTGCAGAAATGGCTCAAGGCATTCACACACACACACACACACACACACACACACACACACACACACACACTAATACTAAGGAATGGTATTGTGTATTTCTTCCCAGCACTCCTCTTGAGCCTTATCTACTTTGTCAGCCGAAACGGCTTTAGCAGTTCAACCTATCAGCTGCCTCTTTTAAACTCTAAATTGCAAGTTCTTGATAATCCCAAATCCTTTGATCAAAGTTTTGGTTTCATAATACTGATAGATACTCCACTCTTGTGGACAGGCTAAGTGGTAGCTGTGGGCTTCACAAGAGGGTTGTCAGACAGAGAGCATGGGGAGATGCTTAGCAGTAAACGCACACTGATTTGAAGAGGAGGGAGGTACTTATTTCGTTAAACTCATGGTGGTGGTTTGCGGCTGAACTGCCATCATTGGATCAGCCTTAAAGAACAATAACACATGTCTGATTCGATTCACAGCAAGACGGTTTGACTTTTAGTCACTCGTATGGGTCAAACTCAAAAAACACCAGATCCTACTTTTCCCATAAGGCAAAGAGTAGTTCTGTATTTTGGAAAATAATATTCACTTTCTTGTCTGGAGTTATTTAAGAAGATTGATATCACTCTCATGTCTGTAAAATAAATGTCCTGTAGAACATAAATAATGTATCCTGCAGCCAGTTAGCTTAGCATGAAGATTGAAGACGGGGTAACAGCTAACCTAGCTCTGTCAAAATCTAATAAAACCTGCTTATCAACACCTCTAAATCTCACTAACATGCAGTATCTTGTTCAATTGTGTAGCTTTGTTTTGCTTATTTAATCCATACAAGAACTGCAGTGTAAAAACAACAAGTTATGGTTTAAGTTATGCGAGTATTTCTTGGCTAGGTGCTTTGACTTCTTGGACAGAGCCAGTTCTAGCTGTTGTTTACACTCTTTATGCTAAGCTAATCTAACTGGCTGAGGAATATGGTTAAATTTCCAATTGATATGAGAAGCTAACCGCTACTTGCAACCACTACCAAACAATGATGGGACACATCAGTCAGTCAGTCAGTCAGTCAGTCAATCATAATAACCCTGTTTTCCCAAACGTAAATTGTCTTGAATGATGAATGAAACATGATACTGAATAATTAACAGGCTAACCAATAGCATCGCTATTCTTTTTTTAGACTCTCTCCGCCTCGATAATGTCGTCATATTTCAAACTCCACATTCCCAGTTTGTAGCAAAGGGTTTCAAAATCAAAGACAATCCTTCTATTCTAGTGGTTTTGCTTTTTTTTTTGCTGATTTACCCTTACAATTCTGTTTGCTCTTGATTATAGTGATAATGTATATAAGCATGCTTCCACCACACTGAAGCCTCTTGACTTCATCACAGGTGACACTTTTCTTCCTCACCATTGCATCCTCTATGAAAACGTGGGATGGTCCTCCCTGACAAATAGCAGGGAGCAGCATGTTGTTTATTTATAAGGCTCTGCTGTTATCTCTGCTCTGTGGTTACATTTCAATACAGCACTTACAACGTCAGGTCACAGGACATTTTAACTTTGGCTGAACCCCTTGTTCACACTGAACTCGAAAAAACTGGTTTCAGATACTGTGCTGAATACAAATGGAAAGTTACATTCTGATACATACTGCAAGTTATACTTATGTATTTACCATCACACTTGCACATGCATTTCTTATATGTGAAAAAGCATAATGCATGTCTGAATTATCTGTGTGTCTGTCTATGTTTAAACTGTATGTCCATTTTTTAACACAGGTCTCTCTTGAAAAAGATCCTGAGCTCAATAAGACTACCTGTTTAAATAAAGGATTTAATAATAATAATAAAGTATTCCAATCTGTGTGGGTGGATCTTTAGTCTTTCCATTCATCCGTTTAGGCAACATCTGTTTGTAGCAGAAATATCATGACAAATGATTTAATAATTGCCATGGAATTTCACATATTTGTTGTCCTCAGAGCGTCATTGTTGTTTAAGTTTCATATTCATTTTATTCATTTTTAAAGAAAAGTTTGGTACATGGCAGCAAGTAGTCTAGTTCTTTACATTATTTCTGGGTCACAGGAATGGACACAGATGTCCACATGGCAAAACATGGTAAAATAAAACTACAAAGGATGAGAATTCCAGTCAAATATAATATGAAATCCAAAGAAAAACTGTCACATTCACATTAAGCTTTTAGACTGAAATCTAAAAAGGCATGTCGTCAATTTTCATGCATGTCCAAAAACGTCCCACAAGGAAATTCCACCCTCCGATCCACTGAGCATAAGATGCTATTGTAGCATTGTATTTACCCAATCTGAACTTATCAAGTCAGGAGCTATTTTCCACTGCCTAAAAATAATTCAGGAGGCTGAAACAGTAACCGCCACCCAATGTTTCTAGTGACCCATCGACTTTACCCTCGTGGCAACAACAGGCCAAGATTTGCCCCTGTATGCAAGAAATACCACTATGTAATTGACAGATTACTGTGAAATGTACTACACACACAAAATGTCAAAGAAAAATTTATTAAGAAATTGTTGTTTCCAAGATGAAAACCCCTGTTGATTTTGATAACCCCATGACCTTTCTTCTAACATCAGGACAAACTTTTGCTTTTCATTTTGTTTTTGAAGTGATTCACAGGTATAAAGTAAAACCATTTTCTCCTGTGGCAGGGACTCTCCACGTCCTTCGTCTGCCTTTTATTTCATCACGTTAGCTTTATTTTGACATGATGCAAAATGATTCTGTCCTCAGGGTGATGCACGTGGCAACATAATGAGGGGCTGAAGTGTTTAGCAGCAGCGACTGAGCATAAGCAGGTAGAAATTAATTCATCAGCTGACAGGAAGGAGCATAGTACAATTAGTTTTATGCCTGTACTGCTCCCCTCGAAGGCAGGATACTGAGGGTTTATAGCCAAGTCCAAACAGCCCACGTGTAATTTATGCCCCAGTGCTGACCCCTATCAGCACCGTGAGACCCACTTACCTCCTGGCAAGGAGCACAAGCTAATTCAAACAGATGCTGTATATTTTCTCCAAGCAAATAAATGGGTTTAAAGCCATTAAGAAAGAAACAGGGGCAACTACACTGATAAATATGGATGATTATTTTGATCCGATAAAGTGCTGAAGTTTCTTTTTGTGATTGTCGTAGAGTTATGGACGTGTAATAGGACATTGTAAATATGAAAGTCATTCGCTGACAGTTTTATTATTATGTGGTGTAGTTAATTGTTACCAAGTATTTTAATGTTACATAGGCAGAGAAAGGAAAAGAGACTCATTAAAGCTAAGACGTGTCAGCTGATGTGAATGAGTCACAGCCACGTCCTCCTGCAGCATGAAGCCTTCACATATTGATTGACAGCCGTGAGCTCTGACCCCCGACTTTGGCTTTCTCCGATTGGTTAGAAGGACAAGGTCTGCTCAGAAACTTAAGAGGGAAATATCTCTGCACTGCTGCCAGAGGCCTTGACAGCACCTCTCCACCTTAGAGAAAATATTCAGAAATTATCATCAATAATTAAAAAAAATACACATACTACATACTGTAGCTATGTTCAGACCACTTACTTGACAATTATTATAAATTATCATTATAGTGCTATAATTTGAGCTACTAAGTAATGTACGCTTATTTTAACTTAAGGGACTGCATTTTTCTTCTTTCTGCATTAGTTTCACACACGGTCCTGATTCAGTGTGTTGTTCGAGAACATTAAACTATCAACCTGCTCTACGCACCGAGCTACAGCCCACTCTAATCGTTAATCACGTTTTAAATGAGGACTTGTAAAATTGTGTTCATACCATATTTGGTCTTCTGTGAAACGAACGTGCTGGGAAAAAACTCAAATGATGCATCATGACTGCACCACTGTGTCTGTGAAGCACTTTGTAAACTTGTTGACAAGTTCTATACAAATAAAGATTATAATAATAATAATTATAGTAGTAAAGTGGAATATAATAATGAACTTTGTTCTATGCGTCTCTTTTACGTGTGCATCTGTTGCAGTCAATTGAAAACTGTTTGGGAACTGAGTGTGTTTGTGCGGCCCCCTGCAGCACAGTACAGCCCTTACAGCTGCATGTCAGTGATGATGAGCTTCACCAATGGTTCTGCCCCAAAGCTGCGACCGGACAGTTGATAGGTTTTTATTTTGTCATGGATGAATCACGACGTGGAGCAAAGAAATGTAAGTAGAGTGGCAGTGCAACAGCAGAAATGCTTCCTGGAAGAAGCAGAAGCCGACACTCGCACTCAGGTTTTTTTTATGTACAAAATGAAAATGTGCATAAACTCCATTTTTCTGTGAACAAAGCAAAACATCCAGTGTCTCAAAAAATATTTTTAGCTCAAGGACAAATGTTTCGTCTTCTTCTCTTTAGCATTTTATTTATTTATTTATTTTTTTTTTCAACATAGCTCGTCATGTTAAAAATCCCAAGGAGTTCTGCTGCCTTAGGCTGGTTTCATCAGTCATGTGACCCCTGAAAGCCAATCTGTCCCCAGAGTGTCTCCCCAGCACACAATGCAATACCCACAATTCCCTATCACATTTCAGTCTGTTGACAAAAAGGTTCAGAGCCCTTGAGGCTTGTGACCGGATCTGTGACAACACCAATGACATGAAGGAAAAGGACATTTCAGAAAAAGAGGACAAGAGTGAATACAATACTGATCGCGATGACGAGGAAATCCCTCCTGATATGTGAGTGAACGTCGGAAGGGAAACGTATTTCACCACAACCCCCTGTGAAAAGCAGGGTTACAGAGTTACAGTGGGGTCCACTAGATCAGCAGCGACTGCTGTTTTAACACAGAGGCCTCTACAGACTGTGTCAGTTTACAGGCACCAAACTGCCAGGTGGCACCAGGGTCTCTCCGTAGTATCTTATGTTTGTTAGGAATATTTATTTATAACAGCACATGCGACCATCCACTATTTGTTTAAAACCTAATTGCTTTGTTTAAACTACTAATTACTGACTACATGGCTAACAGAGATATTAGCACCCATGAGAGCCAGACGGCAAACACATCAAACACAACACACAAACTGAGATGGTAAAATAAACTGCAATAAAATCCTAAAGGATTTACTGCTATGGAAAAAACAAACAAAAAAAAAAAAAAAAAAAAAAAAAAAAAAAAAAAAAAAAAAAAAAAAACTGGCTGTAAGAAGCTTCTTTACATTTTACACAGAACCTTCAATCAGTGCCAACGTGTTCTCTCGCTTTCCTCACTCACATCTCCTCCTCGTGCCTTAGCTCCACCCGGCTGGGATGTGAGGGGAGGATGCGAGGATGGCAGAGTTGTATTCACCAAACAGGACGTCTTCATTCATGGTGCACTGCATAGCAACAAGTGACAGTAACGGTGTAAAAGAACTAGAATTACTGCCTTGCACTTGTATCGCTCCGCCATTCAGACTAGATTCAGATTACATCCTTGTTTATCCGGAGTCATGACCTATCAACCATTTGTGTGAAATTTTGTCATAATTCCTGTGTGATGGTTAAAAAGTGTTTTGTTAGGTCACACTGATCTTGACTTTTGACCTTTAGCCACCAAAATCTAATCGGTTCATCCTTGAGTTCTAGTGAATGTTTGTGCCAAATTTAAACAAGTTCTGTCAAGGCGTTACTGAGACACTGCATCCATGAGAATGGGGTGGACGGACAGACAACCTGAAAACTATATCCCTCCGGCTCTGGCTGTCAGCAGCACGGAGGCATAAAAACATCTAATTTTATCTATAGATGCGAAGCTTCGTCATCTTTATGTACACAACTACACTGCAACAGTAAATGTGTTTTGTAGGAAATGCTCATTGGAAGCTGCCGGATCGTGTTCAGAGGCAGGATTTTCTTTTTTGAATGAATGGAGCAGCACATTTATTAAGAGCAGGGCATTCACAGGCAGGTGGTTGAGGTGGAGCGTGGGCGTGCAAAGACAAGGGTTCACATCCACAGTCTGTGCCAAAGCTCTTTGGTGAAGGTTCAGGAAAGATGGTGGTTGTAATGAAATGTAAATACACATGCCATACTTTTCTCTGTATTAAACCAGACCAGGATCTTTCCCTGACCTTCACCAAGTGCTGGGAGTCTGAGCAGAAACAGAAAACTGTTTAATATAATGCTGGAGTTATTACAAGTGGATATCATCCAGCAACATGAAATATTCTGTCCGCAATTACATTACTTTATTTATTACCAGTTGCAATTTCATTTGTATACATTTATGTCTTTATGAGACAGGGTTGAGCTGTGTCAGACATCACAGAATGTGATTGACACTAATAGACAATTAAAATATATGTATTACTGGAATAACAGAAGGAGGGAGGGAGCAATGAAAACAGCTTTAAATAAAATCTTTTAATTAGTTTGTGAGAGCACAGGTACAGTCAGTCTGAGGTCATTTTCAGACTGTGTTTAGCATAGAACTAATAACGATATCTGAATGTTATGAATGATATTTCTGAATGTTATTACAGTAGAGCTGTTCACTGTTCTGCCTAGCTTCTCCTTCAGCTGCCCCATCACATCAGCTGACCAAGCAATACACAGCCTCTGAACGAAGGGGCGTTGCCTTCAAGTAAAACACCTCCCTACAGGACACACCTGAGGGTCCTCGCTCAAGGAAGCAGAGTGATACCCACACTGCACAGAAACTACACAATAAAAGCACACAACAAAATGAAATAAAGAAAAACAAAACATATTTGGTTTTCGCAGTTTATATTTATGAGCAATAATTTGCCTTCTTATAGCAAATACTGTATCGGCTGCAGTTTTTTTTATGCCAGTCACCTGATGGGGGCCCTTTGCAAAATGCATGGGTGAAATAAAGGAGATTCTCCTGGTTAGTCAGCTAATGCCGCCTCAGTTCTTTTTAAAAGCATCGTCGGCCTAATGTTTCCCTTTAACACAGACAGAAGCAGCCGACTATTAAATCTATTCATCAAGAGCAGGCGCTTTGTTTGTGTGAATAAAACATCTTTAGTCCTGGTGGGATGCTATCCAGATAATGGACAGAAAACTATTAAGCCTGCGGGTTACTAATGGTGAGTAAAACATTACATTTGTGATGTAGTCCTGTTGCATAACAGAACACATTTCCTGCCACTTTCATAACATTGAAATATAAGAACAAATCCTACATGTGATTACGATCTTTCTGCAGAAAGAAAAAACTATTTCTAAAACAACACATTGTAAATGAGACAGTTTAAACATTTCCACAGACAGTTCCTTACACTGAACTCCATTTCCTCTCTAATTACTGCTCAGGTGAATGTGATTTGTTTCTGTGGAAGCTGATGATATTAATGGTGACTGTATGGATCTGATAAGGTAGTAGCTGAAGTTAGGCTGTTGGAACATCAAGTCATGAAGAGACAACACATACTTCAAACCATTCAACAGCCCATGATCTCTGCTGGTCCACTTTAAAGACTGAACCCCCCCTCCCAGAGAAACTGGTGGGGTGTAAGACATCACATGTAACGAGACAGTCCTTCGTTGGTCGTTTGTGCAGCAGGTTATTATTACCCATAGTTACGTGTTGTTGCTAGGCGACATCTAGTGGCTGTGTAATTATGACAGGAGCAAAGGGAAAAGCGCGGTGACGTAGTGTAAAGAGAGTCCACGTCAGGGATGGATGGATGGGTCAACAAAAGGAATATGACACAGGAGAGTGGTGTATGTGAAACCAGGAGTTTCTATAGTAACCATGACAACAAAGGTCATCTTATGTTAAAACATCGATATTTTTCTAAATTTAACTAGGTACTTTTTGTGCCTAAACCTAACCAAGCCATGACCATTACAAAAGGCGACTCCACATGGTTTTTTTTGTAATCATGACAACCGAGGTCCGGTGCGCCTCCCCCGTAGGGCCGCTATTTCAGGATACACTCCTATGGGTCATATCAGAGGGTTGATGGTTGTTCAGGTTGGAGGACTTGACAGACTCATGTTTGCAGTGCTCATTCAAATGCAGACCACTAACACCAAAAGGATCCACTAGCAAGAGGTCAAAGTTCAAGATCATGGAGGACATTCACATCCGGCACCAGAGGCCATGTGTTAACAGAGAGAGGCAGAAACACCTGTTGCTTTTTAGCTGTGTTATAATTGTGCTAGTCTCCAACAGACTGTATTGTCATTTAAACTCTGCGAACCCATTTTCCCATTACATTAACCAAGCTAGTGCACTTGCTAAATGACAGTTAGTCTGCAATTAAAGCAGGTTTTAATTGACTGTAGCAGGGATCTACAGATCCACTGTAGCCGCAGGAAGTGGCAGGAGCTGTTTTGTGCCCAACCATGTCACTGCAAACATTCCGTATTTTCTAAAAAAGGTAAATCGCCTTGGCAACCATGACATGAGACCAAACAAGACAAAGAGAATACTGACACATCCCGTAAATGTATGGGATAAGTAGGTGGAGCAGTTGCCACGACTGTACAACAGCGGCCCTAAATAACTGGACAAACGTCAGGTCCATTCAGACAGCGCTGTACAGCATGTGTCAACCAAGCCAGGAATACATCACAACATGTTTGGCAGTGTGATGCAACATCCATTTAAGTCTATGCATGCAGGTTGGATTTTGTTTTTCCAGTGGAGCAGCTGAAAATGGGTCATTTCTTCACTTGGTTAAACTGAAAACTGACCACCGCCGCACAGCGTAAGTCTGTATATCCACCACTCTTGTTTTTCCACATTTGAAAACACACAAGGGTATTTCTTGAGTAGCTGAGAAAGGCTCTGGTATCATTCCAGTTACCCAGCAGCCATGGAGGAATCCAGTCCTGCTTCACCTGATGTTCTGGCCGAGGAAGCATCAATAGGAAGCATGTGGAGGATGTTGTCATTTGAGACCGTGACATACTACAAATACAAAATGTGCAGACACGAAGCAACTGATGCACAATCATAAACAGTCATATTCACTATAGATTGAAAGCTTTTATTCTTATATCAGTTATTATTGTTGTACTAATACTTTAATTGTCAAATACTGGCAACTGTGTCTCTTTAAGCCAGTTCTCAGGCAATTAGTAGATCAAGAACGTACTATCGTTAAGTTCAATAGATCGCCAATTAAAATGGCCAAAGTCAAAATACCATGCATTTTTAAAATAAAGGTTGGTATTCAAATAATGATCGTGTTTCAAATGATGGCAGTGGCCAACAAATACAAATAAATAAAGGCTGGTGACATTTCTGGTTTTTCACAACAAGAGCCTGTCAGTAAAGGAAGGCAGGCCATTATTTGAGAATTTACTTTAATTTTCAGCTCATATAATATTACACAGCTCGATCCACATACAGAAGTATAATTAATAAAATAATTATTTCACTCATAATTGCAATGTATCACATTGTGTGCAGTCATGTTTCATCATCGACTTTTGAAAAACAGAGTTGACAGCAGCTATATTGGCGAGGCACCTCAGTCTCACGGAGTAAAGTCCTCACTTTGACACTGAGGTGACTCCATGCTGACTTGGTGCTGACCACTGAAACGCTACACAGTTACTGACACACCTTCTGTCTCATGAAGCCATCACACTCAGCGGGTGTACTGCATTTACACTGTAGAAAAATACTCAAAACATTCAAGCATTGAAAAAAGAATGACCATAACGAGGCCGCTGCCTGTAAATTAATAAGGTTATTTTTTTAAATGATCTGGCTTCACTGTGCCCAGTAACCACCCTGGACGGTCTCTAGACAGCATCACACTGCAGCATGTTTTACCTCCTCTTCCCCCGTTTCCATTATTTGCCGATATCTGTACACTTCATAATGTATTATTGCTTGTGAAGAACCAGAAGATATTTAATTTGGATCTACTCAGTCATACGCTGTTCAACTCTTACAGTTTCTGACCTTCAACCCACCAACATTATCCGCCCTGTGCTGTCGTTTCCAAAGCCTCATTATGTTGAAACCCATTCTTTTCCCTGACTTTTCATACCCATGATTAGTTTAACCGTGTTATCATCTTTCATTCTGTAGGCCCACAGCCTTTTGCACATAACAAGTGATTCAAATAAATTAAGTCATTCTCTAATATCTATTTTAAGCAGGAGTGTGGTAATGTTTCCGTGCTGTACAATCACCTGTCACAAGGCAGAATGATGTCCTCTCAAACAAGCCCTGCAGGGCATGGGCTTCTGTGTGTGTGTGTGTGTGTGTGTGTGTGTGTGTGTGTGTGTGTGTGTGTGTGTGTGTGTGTGTCTCTCTCTCTCTCTCTGTGTCCATGCAGTGTGTGGCATTAGGTGTCTTGGCTTATCTCGCTGTGGAGAGAGCTATGAGAGCTCACTGTGTAATTGAAATGTCATGCGTACAGGAGAGGAGTTTGACTGAACGGGAGCCTTTAGCCATGCCCCAACGAGCCCACGACAGATGAGCAACAGCTTCCCCAATAAGAAGTGGCATTCCCCAAACCCATTCCTTCTCCTCCATCCTCCTCCTCCCTCGTCCATCATCCCATCTGGGCTCCTCCGCTCTCCCACTCACTGTGATTCCTCCCTGCCTATCTGCAGTCTAACAGTGATTAACGATAGCGCCTGGTAGTTGCTGAAATATTAAAATAAATGGTGGCTGAATCAGGGTCTGAAGGAATGCCAGTGCATTTATCATTTTTATCTGACGCTAAACTATTGTGTTATTGATGGTGGCAGGGGGCTTGCCATTCAACTGTAGTAATACTGGTGGCAAGGAAACTACCCCGGTTTGATTGCTGCCAAGCAGGGAGACAACACGGTATAATTCATTTTCACATAATCCACAATGATTAATAGGACTGTACTACATAATATATCTGCAAGCATGAATGAAATGATATTTTAAATGTTCATATTACCTGTGAAAATGTTTTCATAATTCATACCAGTCACTTAAAGGTATTGTGGCATTTGTGTTTGTTTGGCAGCAAAATAAAACATACTGCATTCCCTCAAATAAAAAGCAGGAGACAATTAAAACAGGGTCTCCAATAATGGCCGGTCGACATGAGCAAATACAGGCTGGGAAAAAAACAAGGGTGAATATACCCCTGGAGCCTTTTTTATACACAGTAATGTGTATGCCAGTTAAGATCAATGCACATTTCTGCTGCTTTACAATACAATCATGCTGTTTTAAGCACTTTGTTGTTCTGGGTTAGTCATCCAAAGTATCCGAGTCATTCATTCTCATCCACTTTGCTTTCTTCCCCTTTAATCCTGTCCGGCTGTTGCATGTGGTGCACTTGCAAATGTTTCACAATAATGGGCCTTTAACTTGAACAGAGCAAACGGGAGTGGATCAAAATGAGGCTTCTTACGATTATACTTAAACAGACTGAATTAGAAATAAAGGTGCCTCTCATTGAAGCTTTGCCACAAATTTGATAAAATCTCAGAAAAATCATGCTCACAGCAGGGTAATGGTGCCTGTGGTTAATGTTTCTTTTTTTTTTTTTTTTTTTTTTTTTTTTATAAACAATGCTAGCTGTGTTTTTCTAGGGATGATAATATTGGTAAGTCCACCACTTTGGTCCAGGCCGAAACGTGGTTAAATTAACAGATTTGACAAATTGTTGAATTAAATTGCATTGCATGAAAACCAGAGTAAAAATAAGAAAACCAGCAATGTTTTAGTATCCAACTTTGTCCAAATTTAAAGTTGATATATCACATGTATAGTATTACTGAGTCATGATTTCCAAACCAAAGAGCTGAAACATAAACATGCCAGGAATTTAATGTGATGAATCAGCTCATTTCCTCACTTGTGAAAGCATATAGGAAGTCCCAGGATTCTTTGTGATAGTGATGTATCCACACAGTAAAATCTTCACTAAACACAAGACGCAAACAAACAGCTGTGTCTCCACCGACTGCACACAAAAGGGTCATTTTAGCAACTCAGGAAACCACTTGAGACTGGCTGCAGTGCTACAGCTCTGCAGTTATTTTAAATAGCTGTTTTCAGGGGCAGGAGCCGTTATTGACCCTAGGACACCCGGTGAACATTATTGTTTTCCGAGGTCAAACTATCAGACAGATCAGCTCTCAGAGGTTCAATAGGATAGAAAACAACATTTAGAGATACTGAAAGTCTCATTTCACAATGTATCGGCAGGTGCACAGTTTACAAACACTTGGCATTTTGGTGCCAAACAGAAGTTTGTTACCTTTAATCACACTGTCCTTCAGAGTATGATAGAATATACTATCATGGTAAAATCATCTGTCTGTTCAAGTCACTCATATGGAGCAAACTGCTATGAAACGTAAAGGAGTTAAAAGGGGTCTGTTATTGAACAGACCCAAAAAAGAGTCCGACTCTCCTCATCCTCATATCCTCTGCTCCCATTCAACTTTTTACCATCTGCTACAAAACTCAAGGCTCCTCAGAGTAACTTAATGACTTTTCCCACCATGGCCAGTTAAAGCTCTCAACACCAAGATGTACAATGTGTTGTTGACCACAGGAGTTGCGCAATATGTGTTCATGGCCACTGGTCAATGTGTTGATGCAGTGCTGTGTGACTGTGTCGATCTTCATCAGGGAGGTTTTCATTCCGCAGCACGACGATGACACCAAACATACAGCCAGAGTCATAGAGAAATAACTTCAGTGACGCAAAGAACAAGGAGACCTGCAACAGACAGTCTGGCCCCCACAGAGCGTAGATCTCAACATCATGGAGTCAGTGTAGGAGCAAATCCACTGGACAACTGTGGCAACTTCAGCAATAACTGTGTATAACTGTGTCCCCAGGAGAATTGATGCTGTTTTAATAGCAATGGTCACACCATATATTCATTTGATTTAGTTTTTTTTATGTTCACTGCACAAATTAACTGAGGGATAAAAAACAATTCATGACATTTTAAATATACTTTTAGTGCCCAAAACCTTTGCACAGTACTGGATACAAGTCTTGTACTAAAGCAAAGTATGTGTTATCCTAAACCTTGGACTAGTAGTAGTAATAACAGTAATCAAATTAATTTAAGGATATACAGTGCTGCAAAGATGGTGCCAAAAGAAGAGTTCAGTTTAAGTGGCATTACCTCAATCCAACCTGTGTGTGTGTGTGTGTGTGTGTGTATGTATATATATATAAATAAATAAATAAATAAATAAATAACTAACTAACAACACTCAATGTAAATATATTAGTATCTAAACAGACACATTGTGTCTCAATGCACTGCAACTTAAAAACAACAGAAGAGACTAAATCATCTTCACCACTTTAAAGTCCCTGCACACCTACACAGGTGTTTTCAGTTTTTCTGCCTGATTAGATCTCAGGTTGAAGTAGTGTGGAGCTGTTCATGGACCAATGAGAATAACGAAGCTACAATTTAACACACACACACACACACACACACACACACACACGGGAGTGAGGGAGTCGTCAGCCGAGCACAGTCTGTCCACGTGCAGGGCCTGTAACAGCACGTCACGAGAAGAAAAAACAGCTTATAAAACAAGCCAATTACAGAAAAATGCCTTCTTCGCTGCAGATGTCACAACAGGAAAACCACAGGTGTAATTAATAATATTAATAAGGGCTCAAATCATTTAGCTGTTCCACACCCAGGCTGACGAGGCCTGCTGCTACACTTTAATGCAAAATGTCAATTCCTGCTCACTATGGAGCAACCTGTGTGTCTGTTACCAATTCATCACAACACTCCTTTGTTTTCTTCTCATACAGAGAATTTGTCTGTGTCACGTGTTGTTGCAGAGTGAAGATTTATTCTTTTGTGTTTTCTCTGCTTGTACTGTGTTGAGCTGCACTTTCCTGCACTTTTAATTGTATGTGTCAAGCATCAAGTCTGCTCCATATCCACAACACCGTTTTTCACATTTATTCTCTTTTTTTTCTTTTAATTAAAAAAAACAAAAAAAAAAACAAAAAAAAAAACTGTAAAAACACACTTAATTTTATCTCTTCTATTTTGCATCTTTTTTTATTGCATACACCTCTGTCACACACAGAAGTGGATTTCTGTGAAACAATCACTGCATGGATTTAGCTATGATTATTTAAAAAAAGGAATGCATTCTTGTTGTGTATGCTGAGTAATACCCGACAGGCATTTGCTTGGAGCTGATAACTGCATATGCAGGGACTCGGCAGTGGTGCACTTCTAACTGTATCAAATACCTCGGGGTTATTATCGCAGTTTGCTCAAGTTCTAAATAAGTTGTGCTGTGCGCGCGCGCGCACACACACACACACACACACACACACACACACATCTCCATGACTTCAGAGGACACTGCATTGACTTACATTAATTTCCTGGAGGCTTACTCAAACCTAAACCTAACTCTAACCTTAAAATTTAATGATTGACATTATGCGGACTTGCTTCTTGTAGCCATAAGGAAAACAAGTCGCTATAATGAGATTATGTAAACAGATTTAGGTCCCCACAACATGAGTAATACCTGGACCACACACACACACACACACACACACCTCCATGTACCGTCTCTGTGCTGACGATTTTTCCTGCCAATTGTCTCATAATCTGCAGTTTGCTTTGACACCTGTGAGACCTCAACAGCCTCAATCAACCCTCGATTGTCGAATTTTGTTCTGTTCAAGACACCAAATGTTTCGAAACGTTCTACAAAACTGAGCTGAATAAAAACAGGAAAAATATTTTAGCCTCTGGATGGCACGAGGGATTTCAAGCAGTCAACACACACTGAGGCTCACACCTTACAGTAGCGGTCCAGTTTCCGTCGAGCACCAAGACGCCGACTAAAATGTTAACTTCGCACACACGATATCTCATGAATAAGGACGCAGATTTCCATGACATTTGCTGAGCACATTCATGCTCATTAATTATGGGATAAACTCTGCTGTTGCCCTCAATACAAATAGACTTTTCTGCACTGCATTGACTTAAATCTGGGGTTGGCAGTAATTTTTTGGCATCAATGGGCAAAAATTCCTTCATCACCTTTCAGCATATTGTAATTCAAGTGACGTGCACTGTCTCCGTTTACAGGCTTTAGAAAATCTAGCCCCTGATGGCAGACTTTGACCAATCACAGGTCTTTTCAGAGAGGTTGCCTTGACTAGATTTCTGCATGCATGTTAAAATGCACATGCACATCATTAGCACCGTGTTACTGGAGTATCCACAAGAAAACACACTGCCTTTTGTTTCAGCAGCTGTTCAGAAACCCTGCTCACACACGTATGAACACCACACCACCACAGGGCTGCGTGCTGAGCTCCCTCCCCTCCTGTACTCTCTCCTCGCCTATGATTGTGTACCAGCATGTACAGTAACACTAACACGATCAAGGTATGCACAGTTCTTGGGCTGATCGATGACAATGAAGAGTCGGCGTACAGAGGGGAGGTGCAGGTGGTGCTCAGGGAGCAGCCTGGTTCAACACCAACAACACTAAAAGGACTGGTCCTGCTGCTGTTCTCATACATTGTGACACGGTGGAGAGAGTCACCAGCTTCATGTTCCTGGGTGCCTTTTACAGATGAGAGCATACTGACATATTGTATCCCAGTGTGGTGCTCCAGCTGCAGCACTGCAGACAAAAGAGCCCTTCAGCGTGTTGTAAGGAGTGCCCAGGAAACCTCTGGAGGAGGTCTACAGCTCCAGGTGTCTCCAGAACACAAAACCGTCACAGATCCAACACAGCGCGGCACCATCTGTTCACCTTCTGCCCTCTGGGAGGCGCTAACGGGGCCTACGCCACCATCAGACTGAGGAACAGTTTTTACAATCAGAGCAATCAACCGTATAAACCAGACAACTAACAAGCTTAGATTTACTGCAAGTTTTTTGTAGCAGCTGTAGTTTAGCAGCATGAGTTTTATGTTGAGCTTAATTTAGTTTGTCAGTTTCATCTGTATTTTATGAGCTTCTCGTTTGTCAGCTTTGGTTTCAGATTAGCTTCACGTTTGTTCTTCAGTTTCAGCTGTAGTTACTTTTTAAACTGTAATCCATCAGGGTCATTTGTACTTGAAGCTTTATTCACTTCATTCTCTTATTTGTCCTGGTAACTCAGATCTGTGGAAAGTGAATAATGATAGTTTTGACTCGTAAGGAAAAACTCATAATCTTGCTACAGATGATATTGCAGTGCTTATAAAACAGATGAGCTATGACTCAAAAGGAAAACTTATTTCATGCATTTGTAGAGGAAAGAAGTATTTCAATATATACAGTCTCTTACTTCTGCAGCTGAGGGTCTCTCAATCAAAACAATAACAAAAGACAGTGTTTGGTGACATCATGAAAGTGTGCAATCATGGGAGTTGGTGTCTTCACCACCATTGCCGTCACTGCAGTCAGACTCTCCTTTAGAGTTAATCATTTTGGTGGCAGGGGAGTTATCCAGGTTTCCTCCTCTCCAAAACAAACGGACCAGCTGATTAAACCTGTAAAAAGGCCATGGTCGTCATTCAGCTGCAGCAGAGAGAGAAAGGTGTGGAGATGGTTCATGTGCCAGGTGACCTGATTGGACAGCTGGTGCTTGTTGACTAATCACGCTCTCCCTTCAAACGCTCGCGTGCTGAACCTCCGATGACTGACATACACACACACACACACACACACACACACAGTTTACTGTTTGTTGAACTGTGCTGTTGGATTAAAGAGTGACTCTTTTTTCAACGAGAGGTGCTCGACAGAGAGCTGTATATTCATAAATAAAGGACGCTGTTACTGTTCGGCGGAGGGGCTATCTGCTGATGTCGACCCGTGTTTTCTCAGCTTGTTTCTCTGATAACTTAAGATCAAGACATTCAGGAGGTTTTTAAGATCTGAATCATCAACAGGTCTCCTCCCCTCCAAAAAACAAATAGACCAGGTGATAAAACCCAGTGAAAACACTGAGTGAAGTTTCATGTTAAGAATCTGTTTCTGAAACTCTGACCGACACAGGACGTCTCAGAGGCCAAGCTGCCGCTAATGTTTGCGCCGCTTGTTTCTCTCATATCTTAAGATCCTTCATCTGGTTAAAATTTGGTTAATAATAACCAAGATGTAAATATGTGACATATAACTGGATAAAAAAAATCAATTTTAACCACAACGCAAAGGGGATATGACGCCACTGTCAGGCGACTGAATGAAACGGACCATTGCCATCATTAAAATCACAGATTTCTCCAGGTTTTAGAATTGCTGGAAACTTTTGGGATCATGTGAGAACCAAGGTTAACACGATCTTAACCTGCTGTCTCTTATACACATCTTGCCTCCTCTGATAGATGTGGAGTAACTCCACCGCAGATCTGAAGCCTGATGGGTTACATTCCCCCCCCCCCCACCCAAACACACACGTCTTTTATTCACTGTAGAAATTTTGAATTTGATAATGTTTAGCTTATATCGGCTGATGCACAGGTGAGTACTGGCACATTTTTTGCCCCCACTTCAAGCACTGCATATTATAGCTTTAATGATAAGCTGCGATGCAGTAAAGTAATTGTGAGTTGCTTTTAGAAATCAACAACAGATGACACTGGAAGCGTGACAGATTACATCAATAATAATTTAAAACAGATGCAACTTTTACTCACAAAGCATGCTCTCTGCCTGAAGAAACCAAACAAAAAGCACAAATGACAGGTTTATCTTCACAGCAAGCAGCGTGCGGCCTCAGTGTAAATGGAGGCTGTTATCAGTTTTGCTTTTACCCACTACAAAGAGGTTAAAGAAACTATCCCATTATTTTCTTTTTCTCTACTTTTGAATTTTTACAGCCTCATCTTCCATTTGAAAATTGGACATGCTCTATGTTAAAAACTCATCAAAATGAAATCAGGCACACAGACACACAGTGAGACACTCTTTGGACTGATGTCAATTATCTTAAATGCAGAAATGGGTAATAGAATATCTGTTCCTAATATTTGTTTCTCAACCAGTAAACACTTTAACATGGCTTCACAGCTGGCTTAGCCCAGCGCTTAAACTGCAGACATCGGCTATGGCAACAATATCGATGCTACATTGCTATTTAATGGTCGAACTTGCTCTGATGTGGTGATTTAAACAGATTCTCCCCAACATGAGTGCACAAAACATTCAAGTACAATGGCTGTACACAATGTAACACCACCACTTCTGATACAAAGAGCCGGTATTTTGCCTTTTGTCAGGTGACCAGAGAACAGAACAGCACATACGGTGAGTCACTGCATGCTTTGTTTTTCAGGGTTAAAGTCTTAATGTGCAATGTTGGTGATCCACTGAGGCATCAGTAGGTTATAAAACATGACGGCAGCAAATCTACCATCAGAATGAGCTGCACATCTAAACACAGCTGAATGTTTCACACTTTTATTTTTCAGAATCAAGGCGGTTGTCATGGTTCATGTGAGAGAGATGTTTCTAACAGTGGTGCTTTTTGCCGAGGCCCCTATCAGCGCAGAAAGGCTCAAACAAACACTCATTGGAAATGAAAGCGCTTAAATGACAGGCTGGCCCATCACATTCGGCGGGTATTTGGACATGGGGCTGCAGGTATGAAGCTTAACGTCAACCCAGATGAGGCCATCATGTTCTGAGATTTCATATCAAAACATCAAGAAGGCAAATCCATCCCCGCAGGAGCAGTGATCTCACAACTTCCGTAATGAATGCAAATTCAAATCATGTCTTAAAATCAACAGCGATTTGTTAAAATTGTTCGACCACAGTACACCGACTCTCCCCCCTGTGCCTTTTGACAAATACATGTAGATCTTGAGCTATTATTTTATAGGTCATCATAACGTGGACAAACCACAACATGACTGATTAGTTTGTGAATGTCATGCATAATGGCAATATCCTGTTACGGCGGGTGAAGCGGCAGCAAGTTTAGAGGTTGATTGAAAAAATAAAAAATAAATGGAAGTTTTAGAGAGGGTTCATGAACGGGTTAATATTTGAGCACTGTTCTGTAATGAATACACGATTTCCTCATGCATTACATGAACCTACTTACAGTATGCTAAGAAACTCTAATCATTACCAAGGGGAAAGTGCCAGAGAGAAACACAGTTACAAAAGTTAAGGCCATTAAGCAGTGAAATGCTGTGAGCAAACCACCGCACAAAAGTGCATTATACTAATCCTGGGATCTTTCTTCCTGTGACAATGACTAATATTGTACAGTGTTTGTGTTTATCTCTCATCTGGAAGAAACAAGTGGCATCATGTCACCTGCACCTGTCACATACAGCTCCAGTAGACTGGATAAACAGATGCTGTATCAGGACAGAAATAGCTATTAACGGCGCTGTCTCATTAACATCACAACTTCAGGGGAGGAAGTGGTAACTACCAGATTAGACATGCAGCTAAATATTCCTGCCCCCTCCTGCTTCCGAAAAAAAAAAAAA
>NW_019525521.1:943111-971539 GCF_002814215.2 Seriola lalandi dorsalis | reverse complement strand
ATGAGAAGTAAAACAATGCAACTTGCATCACCTCTACGTGAATATGAAAAATAAAACCTGGGCCCTCAGAAAATCATCTGTTTTCCCACAGTTCAAGTAATTTGCAAGTCGGTGAAAAACTCAAAGTGCATTGTCAGAGTCGGATGAATCAGGAGTGCACTCTTTAAGTATGACGTGTGTTTGAGCTGGTACCTACCCAGGTAACTGGCACCATCCTACGACAAGTTCATCCGGCCGGTTCGGTGGCGATGTAAACCCGGGTTTCTGGTTCCTGGAACTTTAACTGAGAAGCTGCCATCTACTGGAACTGCTGGATCCTCTTCACTGGATCTTCTCCCTCGATGAAAAGCCTGACCTGCATTTACACACAGGATTATAGTCTCTGTTCTGCTCTCCTTTACATTTCGTCTTTGATTCCTGTTATGCTTTAGAACATGACTTACAAGCAGACAGTGAAAAACTCAAGTTAAGGCAGGAACACAAGACTCAGAAAAATCTAAACATAGGTAATCCAGACCACAGGAAAAGGAGCGAGAGGAACAAGGAGACTAAATACTCACAGGTAAGGAGACACAGGTGCAACTAATTAGGGCGGGGCAGGTAATCACAGAAGGCAAGAAACACACGTGGGGAGGAAGTAAAATCAGCAACAGACACCTAGGGAAAATAGTTTCAGAATAAAACAGGAAATAGTATAACAGTCCAGAGAGTCACTCAGACACAATGTCTTACACATTATACATTAAACCTACAGACCTTACCTTCTCAGCGAAAGCAATAGAAACTATCACTACTTTATTTAATTATTGAATTCATCATCAGTAGCAGCTTGAGGAGGAAGTGATTTAAAACAACACATTAGAAGACATTTTTTCTCTCTTTTTTTCTCTCAGTGACATAGTGGCTTTTACTATGAAACATTTTATGGATCAAATATTTTTCCCTTTAGACACTTGATATTGACTTCGTTGCTAACGCACAACACAACTAACAAAAGAGGACTGAGAACTATCTTACTGAAGCAGGTGAAGTCCAGCTAATTAAGACGAAAGTTGCTGAATAAATCCGGCCCAAACTCGGGCCACAAGCTTGTTTTCTTCTGGGCTACAACAGTTTAGAGACTTAAAAATTCCACTCACCATTTGTAAACTGCATCCTCACCGTCCTGAGGTCTGTGCCATGAAGCAGGATCTGAGGTTATGGAGGAACTTTGGGTTTCAGTCCTACGACAGTGATTCATTTGTTACCTGGGCAAATCACCATGGTAACTGATGCTGAACTCCTCACCTGCTCAGGCGCAGGTTAACTTCAGAGGATCTGATCATAACATGTCAACAGCCAAACTACAGACCAATCAGATCACTCGAAAAACTGAGTCATCATTCCTACAGGATCCTGACAGGGACAAAAGAGTTTATAATAAAGTGATCAATAATAACGAGCAGTAGATATTTATATAAATCAGTGGAATCGTTTTCCTGTTTGAGTCTTTCCATGTGTCCACTCTGGTTTTTAAACAAATCTTCTAATAAATGCACTGAGAGTTTATCACGCTAAATAAATATATAATAACTATTGTAGCTTCATTTTAATTGAACAAAGATTCTTTAATCCGACAAGATTCCTGACACTGATGATGATTTTACTCTCTTCATCGCTTCATCACAGCTCAGAATAACATGAGGAGACTCTGTGATTCTAACGAGAAACAAAAACTCGACCTCTGATGTCGTTTAGTAGAAAAATGATCCACACACTGTTCAATATTTCCATGATTATAATTGAACATTCAAGTCAGCCTGACCCAGACATTAACTACTTCTCTCCTCTCTGCAGCAGAAACAGTCTGACATTAACTTTAACTGTTTTTCATCTGCATCACATTCTAACAGTTTGTTCATCATCAGACAAGAGTGAAAGTACTCAAACATAATGATGATTCATGCACTTATTTACAATATATCCTTATTCTGACTTTAGTATAGTAATAGCCTATTTAGATTTTTTTTTTATTGTAGTCCTGTGATCACATTGTTTACATTTCACCTTGTTAAATATCATTTTTGGCCGTGGTTATAATGGAATTTAGAGGCAGGTATCAGCGTTTCTTCTCACATCATATTGAGAACTTTATTCATGTTTCTGAAGATGTTGCTTATAATTAACAACTCTTCTTTCACATGAACGTGTCCGTAGCCAGACAGGTAAACCAGCGTTAACTGAACCAGCTGATGACCTGCTTCGCAGTACAGGTTATCAGGACGGTCAATGTTAGCTTCAGTTAACCCAGACAACCAAAAGTTATCCTGTGCCTGTTGAACTGCCTCTGTAGTAGAGGACATACTCATTAGAAACAAACACACAGGTCAAACACACACCCAACAGCAAGATGTAAGCCAATGACATGGCAGAAATTATGGGGTGGCCAATCAGATTAGATCAGATCAGCACCACTTCTGTGGTTCAGGTTCAAGTGTGAAAAATGTGGTAAAATGAAACATTAAACATTTTGTTTTCTACCTCAGTATTCTGACACGATTGTGCGTTCACCTCAGGTAAAGGACTAGCCACAGTTACAATAGAATAAAACATCATATTTCTTCACTTTAAATAGTAAAACCATCTATAAAATAGGCTACAGAAAAAACTGTTCAAATTATTGCAGTAGCAGCAAAACTAATTGGCAACTTTTTGTAGTTTACTTTAAAAAAAGATACAGTAATACCGAACTGCAGCAGTCATTTTAGGTCAGAACAGGACTGTCAAAAGATGCAGCTAAGTGATATGGACAAGACACATCTCGTACACTACACTGCTCTGCTTGAACTATTTTTCATCATTGTATAAACATGTATAAGTTTCAAAATATCCTGTGCAGCTAATCATTAGAGAGTGTTCCTGTCCATGTTCTCCGGTCTGGATCCTACAGAGAGACTTTAATCTCAGACAGGACTTGAAACTATTTTAAAGCATGTGAAAGTAATTTTGG
This sequence comes from Seriola lalandi dorsalis, assembly GCF_002814215.2. NCBI lineage: Eukaryota > Metazoa > Chordata > Actinopteri > Carangiformes > Carangidae > Seriola > Seriola lalandi. Next base: position 968,550 of record NW_019525521.1, on the reverse strand, counting down.
ATCTTAGGTATGCACGTCATTCCCTTGATGTTTTCAACAAAGGGCCTTCAAAGGTTTGTCAGCGTCATCCTCGTGATCTCCCAGGACACTGTAATCTCCTGTGAGATGCAATCAGCCTGAAGACACACTCGGCTCCGTCAGAAGGACCAGTTGGTAATCAGAGCCCTGAAGCATCTATGTGACAATTAGCATCAAGATTACACTTCAACCTTATATACAAACTGCTTCTCGTCCCTGTAGAGCAGTCCTCAGCCCGTGTGTGCTCACTTCATATTATTTTTCATAAAGTAAACAAACTTGAAGTGACAAAAGACATTAGTCTTCTGGCCACATACACACTTGTTGTGAGGAGGGACTCAGATGGGAAAAGTGAGAGAGCTGACTTATTTCCAGATAAGCAAAGCGAGGCTGAGAATACCAATAGCTCCTTGGCTCTAAGTGTGTTTTAGGACAGTGGTGCGTTTTCATTTTGAGGTGGCTGCGTACTCCAACAGTCTGCACTGAAAAAGTGACTATGAGGTTGAAATGCTAATTTTCAGATTTGAGGACGCTTGAGAAGAATTCAGAGCCATAATGTGTGAAATTGTTGTGCGTTGTTGAGTGTGTAGCTCTTTTTTTACAACACGTTTTAGGACGACACAGCAAGACGCTGGGCCTTATTTACACATACTCTATTTTCCTTTTTTTCTTAATTTTGTTAATAAAAGAGAGAAATAAGAAGAAATCCTAAAATCTGATAGATTAGTTGTCGGCAAATGCTAAATGTTGTTCTTACCTTTGTATGAATAATAACACTTTGAAGAATCCAATTAAAGTTATCAAACTGTGCACATTTGTGTACGAGCTGAGATCAAAATCACAACTAAGGCAAGAGCAAACACTATCTGTTTTAATTAAGAACTCAAAAATCATTGTGTTGTTCTTGTCTATATCGAAAACATCATTGAAACATCCACAGTGGAGCTGGAAGAAGTTTGTGAACCTCTCGGCTAATGACCTTAACAAAAGCTGGTTGGAGCTTGGAGTCCAATCAATGAAACCACATTGGAGGTTTGGGTTGGAGCAACTTTGACGTATAAGAAATATTTTGAGTTTGATTTTCATGAGAGGCATCTGCTGATATGAACCAGGTCTCACAGAAGTGATCTCAGGGGACATAATATCAATAATAGTATTATATATAATAATAATTAGCATAAAGTGCGGTGGCGTAGTATAAAACCAGACAGAGTCCACGTCAGGAGGAGGAGGAGGTGGTGGATGAATATGACACAGGAGAGCCGTGTTCGATTCCCATGTGAAATTAACAGTTTATGTTGTTTCTATTATCCATGACCGTTGTTATTATTGTAACCATGGCAACATCTAATGTTGAGGAAGTACTTATCATAACCCAAATCACCATCTTCTCCTAAACCTAAGTCATGACTGTTATAATAGTAACCATGGCGACGAAGGTAGGTACACCACTCTCACTACAGTCCACACCTTTATCATTGTAACCATGACAACCAAGGTCCGGTATGCCTGCCGCCGTAGTGGAGATATTTGAGGAGACTTATTTTTAAAAGTCCCCTGTCATGTAGTTGTTAATTATTACAGCTGTTATTGTCCATGAAATGCTAAAAGAACATCTGTCTGTCTGTCTGTCTAGTCATTAATTGCTGTCCATTATTTTTGAACTGTCTGACCTAACCTGTATTCAGACTGCAGGTCAGTATTTAGGTGTACTGGTGAACTATCAATTTCACACCTGGTGCCAGCCACTCATCAATAAATATTGTTCTATTAAACCTCCAGCCCTTTAAAATGTAGTTTTCTTTCACTGGCTCAATGCCACAGGATGGAGTGATACACAGTGTCATTGTCAGAAAATACAATAAAGAATAAATACAAAGTCATTCATTTCTCATGTAAGAAAACCTATTTAAATCAAGAACTAGTGAAAATACAGGCACAAGGTCTGAGGCTTGAACACTCTAATATCTAATTTTGCATATAAATACGTAATTTAGTAATCCAGGGAATGATGAGTATAGACTGGAAACAGTGTAATAACAGATCTGCCAATACCACTGATGGACCAAATAAACTAAACTGAGGGTGTTATGGAGGAGTCCTCCCTGATTTGGGTCGAGTGTTGTGTTCAGTCAGTTCAGTGATTTGAAGGCTCTCTGGACCTCATGTATTATCTCATTAATGTCATTTTCCTCTGGTCTCCACTGGGCAGCTCTGGCCTGCTCACAACAGATGCAGGAGTCAGGTCAGGCAGCTCCGGGTGAAGTTTTGAGGCCACGATGATGGAAATAGATGAGCTTCTCTGTGAGTGAAAGCATTGCATGTTACCACAGATATGGTGCACACAATAAAACGCACATAGCCAAACACAATGGGCTGCACACACACACACAAACACATACATTCCCTCATGCTCAGTTCCATAAAAAGTATACGTGCCGAGGGATTCAACCGAAGAGTCATTCATTTCTGGTGTACAAGCGCTGCCACATGTTTTTGACAGTAACCTGTTAATCCTGGTGCAGTCCACAGAGTGATGTGCATTCTTCATCCTCATAGAAAGAAATCCCCAACTCAACAACTGCTGTCCACAGGACAACACACTGAACATGGTACTGATCCGTGGGAGTTATTGAAGGGCAAGAATCAAGTCACTTTGTGCAGCACACACAAACATGATGTGCCTGCGTCAAGTGAAAGTGAAACAATATGCAACTTAAGAAAACACATGCAAACAGACAAAACACAAACTAATTCTTTATCTATTTGACAAAACATACCCTGCAAACAGTCACACCACAACAGAAGTGGAAGCACGTGGATGTATTATAATACATCCATGCGAATTGGTTGTGTTGTGAGTATTGCAGCACACGTGTTGTTATCAGATTCTTCACTCTGTCTGTCTCAAGTTCAAGTCATGTGACTCATCTCTGGATACACAGAGTAGAGGGAAAGTCACCCATCTCAGCTGCAACCAAACAAGTGGACACTTGGTAGACGTTCATTGTTAGTCTTTGCCTGCAGAGGTTCAAACTTCAATCACATGGTCAGAGCAGACAAAGGCGTCTAACTTCAGTGTCTGGAGAAATTTCATTCTCTGTGACGTTGGGAGCTTTTTCTCTTCTTTTCTTTCATGCTCCTTTCAATGCCTAGCAGTGAAGATCAGTTGGTCTTATTTTTTTTATTATAATTTTGATTTTCAAAAAGGAAACCCCGACGGTTGAGTCCCTCTCTCCTGACCTCCTCCTCAGAGGGGGATGGAGCAGCTAAGCATGCAGAGTCCTCTTTGTCCCTCCGGCCAACACCACGTGCCTATACTGGGATGATATTAAATGCAAGATAAAACAGGGAAACGAATGCTGTCACTGAGCCTGGAGGCTCTATGAAAATGACTGATAGACTTTCATCATATGGAAGAACTCCCTTCTCTGCTCTGAAATGCTCAGTAAACTCTAAACTTTTGATGTGAGAATGTGACAGTATGGAGTGCAGAAGGCTCTTGCGACTGCATGATTGGATCATTATCCCACTGGCCCATGGCTAGTCTGAATAAATGATGGCCGTTATTACGCACTTGGAATTTCTTTTTTTTTTTTGTGGGCAAAAGTTTCACCCTACTTTTGTCCATCCATTAACATTATCTGTTACTATAGCCACTGTGGGACAGGAACATAAAAGGTGAGTAATCTCACCAGATAACAAAACATACAATAAATCTTCTTTGTGAAGTTTCATTGGCGATAGTCACACTTATTGTATGATTTGCTGTTAGTATAAATTGGTAAAGCATATTATTTCTGTATATTAACACCTAAAACAGTAACCTATACTGTGATGATAAGTATGTAGTAAACACTGTATTTAGGACATAGTTATGATGTCCCCAATCAATGACTTACTTATATTTTAAACATTCCATTATTTCTGTGCTTTTTGCTCTAAATATTTAGTTTGCTGTTGCTAACAAAATCAACAGATGGAGTCTGAGACACATTTTCCACAAATATTGCTCTCTTGGCACCGCCTAATTAGAATTTGAACAGGTTTTTTTTTCACTCCTCCCATGTGTGAACTGTGTACTCTGTCTTGGGCACCAAAATACCACAGGGGGGCAATTTCAAGGTCAGAAAAATACCAAATTGTCATCAGAGTGCTGCTTGCACTGGTTGGTGCCCTGCTAGCCGAACAGCTGTGCTCTATTGTAATTGCTAACATCATTGAAACATGGTAATGTTACGTTTAGCATGTTAGCATGTTAACATTTGCCAATTAGAACTGGTATTGGATTATTGGGCTAGATTATTTTTTTCAAGACACAAGAGTACATTTGTATTCATTGACAGTGTTCATATTTAGTATGGGGTCCAAAATTAAGGTTCTGTACCGGCAACTTGACAAAACTAGAATTACCATGTCGCAGTCGTTTGCCTCCACCAACAATTCTGGTTGCAGGAAAATCTGCCCTTCCTAAATTACAGCATTGAATAAAGACCAGTGGTGCTTTTGCAGAACATTATGATGTCACAGTGAAGTTGACATTTGACCATTTGTGTATAAAATGTCATCATTTAATTTTATCCTAATAGACTAATTTGAGTAAAACTGTGAATTCTTGAGTTATAGCCAAAAACATGTTCACAGCCCAGTCCCAGTGTACACGCCGGTTCCTTGGCCCCAGCCTGGCCCATATACTTCCACATCTGGGTAGATGCCAGCTGTTATTCTCTGGTGTTGCCTGGTAGCCGGAAGATTTTCACTGTGTGCGCCAGAATTGGTCCAGATGTAGAAGTAGCATCTGACAATCAGGCTGTATATGGAGTCACTCTTTGAGTCCGAGTGAATGTGAATGTGCCAGGTGTAATGACATTCCCTGTAAGTGTTTCTGATATATCACATTCACAAGAACGTGAAGTCACTGTGATCTTGACCTTTGACCTTTGACCACCAAAATCTATTCAGTTCATCTTTGAGTCCAAGTGAATTTTTGTGCCAAATCTGAAGAAATTCCCTGAAAACATAATGCATACCTGAGGCATAAAAACACTCCACTGAGAACTGAATGTGTGGAGGAACATATATAAGGGTCCGTATGTAGAACCACAAAATATTAGAGGAAGGAATGGAAATGTATATATGCAAATTACAACTGAACCAGATTTCCCATTGCTGATTAACCCTTCCATCAAATCAGATGTAAGATGTATGTAACTGAATTCATCCTGGCTGCTTTTGCCATCCACATGAGACATTGCAAGTGTAGTAGATCACATGCGAGCAAGGAGAGGGTGTTTCAAAGTCATGTATCCCCTTTGGTAATGCCAGAAGAGAACGTTAGAAACCTCTACAGGCTTTGAAGTCACATCATACTTAAGCTAGTGGATAAGATGGAAGATGATCTGCAGCCAGAAAAACAAAATTAAGTCACGCTTCCCTGCAGTAATAAAGCTCCTTTCCACCCAGTGTAACTATCTGTTCCTGTGCTTGGTAACACATTCTTTTCATGATTTGTCTTATGTTGTCAAAAATGGTTGCATGTTACATGTGAAATACCTGATGGATCGACATGCACTGCTGGAAACCAAACGCAGACTTTATAATATAGCCCATATTCTAAATGTGCACAATGCAATGAACCACAATCCTGTTCAGATTGTAGAACCGTCTGGGAACTGGGAAACTGTAGAGATGATAGGAAAACCACCCCAGGCCTGCACCACTCCCTCCCCCTTCCTGTCAGGGCCCTTATCACTCCACTTCCGTTTTGAGTGACACTCAATTTGAAGTGTCAGTGATGTGTTGGAAAGGCCGATTCACAGGTGAGGATCTGAGCTAAAAGAGGATAAAAATTACAACAATTCCTGGACGCTGGCACTCCTCTCCATCACCAATCCATGTTGCCATTTTGCATCAGCAGCCAGCTGGAGATAGATGTGTGTGTTTAGTGTAATTATAGATTTGCAATGTTCCACACATGTAATGTTCAAAATGAACACCAAACCAAAAATAAATAATATAAATAAATAAATAATAATAATGAATATATGAAAATGTTGCTCGTACTACTGATCCCACTGTTACTGAACACCTCAATCTGCGTTCTCGGCTGAAAGACATCTAGCAAAATCAAGAGCAAGATATTTCAAATAGATTAGCTTTAACTGTGGCTTTAATGTTCAAAGGAGTAAATAGTTGCTTGTTTCAGAGCTTAAGTTGGACCAGTCATTTCATCTGCTGTTAGCAGCACTAAGGAGTAATATAGCACCAAACCAATTTCCTTGATGTCCTTTAGTGAACGTTGATGTTTCTTTATCTCGAGGGCTTGAGCTCAACTCAAAGCGGAGCTATATGGTTCTTGTTTTGTTCTCAGCTGTTCATATTATTTAATAACAGATCAGTTATAGAGGACGACTTAGATTCATGCTCCCAGGAAAGACTGCGGATAACTAACAAAGCCCACAGCACAGTTCAGACTCTGCAATATAACACCCTGTGGAAACTCAATAGTGCGGACATCAATGAGAGGTCACATAACAAAGGTGAGGGTTCGATTTCAATACACTATGTGGCTGACGTCCATCTCAAAGTGTAAAGAATTACACCCACTGACCACAGACAGCCTGCTGTAGCACATCAATCGAGGTGACCAATCCATAAATTCATACTGCAAAACCAGTCGGTTACAAAACGAGGTCAGAGGCAGTTATTAATACACTGATCACCCGTCCCTGCCGTCATGACCTGGCTCAAAGCCATGACAAAAACGAGGAGACGTACGGTTTTTAAAGTAAAAACAAAATGATTTATGATTAGTCTTGTTAATGAAGAAGTGGACACATGCATGTTCCTCCAATAGGAATACAGTTTTCTCAAGAACTGCACAAGAAGCACATCAACCAATCCCAGACCACCTTATTCACTTGTGCTGCTTTCATATCAACAAACATTTAAGTCAAACTGCTTCAGATTTCGCACTAAACAGTTAAAGAGAAAGTGCCCACAGACATTTTTAAAGCACCGTGGATTTGTTTTAAAATCTGTGTTCATGTTGCTTCACCTGCAGGATTCTGCTCTGTAGCTGCTCAAGTCAAAATCTTGTTTGATTTACAGGGAAAAGCTTTTGTTCAGATCAAGTATATACATGTGTAAGATCAGATGTTCAGATGTGAGAAAAGGCTTTTTTGTTTTTCTGTCTTTAAATTGGAGCAATGTGACAGTTTATTTAATCCATTCAGTGGGTTTGCTGACAATGTGTGTTCATGCCTGTGATAAACTAATTAAATAGAGCACAAACTGGAGATACAGTTACAGGAAGAGGCAGGAGAGAATCTGAAAAGACATTTACACCAGTGAGTCTCCTTTCTGCCTGCCAGTCTCTCTGACCTAAAATGAATTGCCTACCAGAAAAAGGAAAATACATCATTACAGAGTTCAGTTCAAATAAATGGTGCTGGCATCCAAGGGGCTATTTTCTCTGCCTGGCCCACTCTTCATACATCTGTGACTAACTCATTGAGACAAGACCTCTCCTGTCATGCATATTCACTGGGCATCAATCTCAACAATCCTCTCACTCTAATGCTGCCCCCCACCATGCTCACAGAAATAGGGCTTTGTCAATACCAATGAGAGAAAACCCAAAAAATCCTCGGGTGGGGGCTTCGTGTTTTAAGTTTTCTTTTTCCCTTCTGTCCTTTCTTCACTCCTCTTCCTCCTCCTCTTATTTTCACTCCAAATTCCATTAAACAAAATTTGATGCTTAGTTCAGACATTAAGGGAGGAAAGTTTAGAGAGAAGTGCTACTTAATGACATGAATGGTCTGAGGTTTAGTTTGGGTGAACAGTTGGGCAAAAAATAATGATTCACTGTGCTGAAGTCAGCTGAACAAAGCACGTTCCCCCTGTGTATCCAGATGTTGCTGCATATTGTTAAGGATGTATAGGCCTGAATTATATATTCCAACAGTAAGCAATTCAACTGCAGTTTCAGCTGCTGCTCTCACAAATGCTGATCCCTAATTAAACATGTAGCCATTAGGCGTATCTTAATTCAAACTTTAAAGCCGGCTTCATGTCACAGTGTATACAGCTGCTTTACAAAACAATGTAAAAGACAAATTAGTCATTTAGGTTTATGTCCCCTGACACCATACAAGAAAACCCTGACCATGGGGCTGGTGAGGGTTAAGTTTCACCATGTTGTGTTTATAGTTCATCTTGGACACCTTGGATACATCTTACAAGGTCCAACACAGTATAATATAAAGGTCTGTGTCCATGTGTAGTGTGATTATAGATCAGGTCTAGCTTCTATATTAATACTGTGAAAGTATCAAAGCCTCAGTCCACAGAGAAATGCACACAGCCTGTATTCAGAAACTGAGCCTTAAAAAACCAGCCGTCAGGACTTCTGGAACTTTGTGATGTCACAGCAAAGCAGTCACCAAGCCCCGCCCACCTGGACCCACCATCCAAACCTTGCAGGATTTGGTTTCTCTGAGTGTTTTTACCTGAAATTTGCTATATTTCTATTGGATCACTCAGAAAACAGTCAGCCGGAGAGGTTCAGAACCTCCTCTCTTCTGATTGGCTCACTGACCTGTTGTTACTAGAGCTCCAGAGAGAAGCCTCAGAGAGGAGATGATTCGAAAATTGCAAGGATGTCTGTGTGGTTTCTTTTTCTGTCACTTATCACAAATAATGAATCATCAGTTTACCCAGAACTGTTGTCACCAACTGTAAAGTATCAGCGGATGTTTTCAGCTCTCCGACCTCAGGGGCCAGTAGAAAAAACACACACACAGCAACACAGAGGTGAGATTCATGCTTCTTCATAAGTGTTTTCAAACAGTTGTAGAAGAAACAAAGACTGTAAGGAAGGAGACATACTGGTTGGTTTGACAAACGTACACCTGGTTTACCTGGTTCACCACCCCATCGGTGCAAAAGCTTCTCTGTGGAGCCATACACGTCTGTCCGGACACCCTCTGTGTGATACACCAACAAAGACCCCTTAGATTAGATTATTTTTAAAGACTTGTGACTAAGATAAAATCTGACGGAGACGTTTTACAGTGTGCAGAGCTGAATTCTTGCTTATTTAATGACGATCTTCAAAACTAGCCTGGGGAAGTAGAAGTGGTGATAAATAAATGGATTGTGGTGATATTTCAAGCTGATTATTATTTAAAATAATAAATTACTATCATCTGTGTCCTCAATCCTTTCACCAGTCATTCAGTCACTCTATTTAAACAGAGAAAAGGCCTGATTGTGCTGCTTGATCTCATTGTGTGCACCACACTGAACATGGACAAGAGAAAGAAAAGAGGTTGTCTGAGAAGATAAGGAAGAAAATAATTGGCCAATAATGGGCCAATTGGTCAAGGTAACGGCTACAGCACCATCATCAGAGGCAGCTTGAATGGTGGAAAAAGAACCAAAGAAAACTTCATGACGCACAAACGTACCTCCAGGATCAAGGTGGAACAGTGTCCCGTTGCACAATACATTACTCACTGGATGATACATTACTCAGTGGAAGACGTTTTGAAACATAAAGCAACGTGGCTGAGGTTGGTAAAATGCATGTTGACAAGCCCTCATACATCTGGGACACTGTCCGTTGGAAAGATGAGACTAAATGAAAGATTTTTTGGTCACATTAGCTTTATGCTCACAGAAGAAAAAAGAACATCATCTCCGCTGTGAAACGAAGAGGAGGTCCAGATATGTAGTGGGGCAGCTTTACTGCAGGGATCCTTGAATCTGTGTAGGTGACAATGAAAGCAGAAGGTTGTCAAGGCCTTCTGCAGCCAAACTGCTCAGTGTCAGAGCGCTCTGTCTTGGCTGCAGGTCATAGCTCCTCCAACAGGATAATGACCCAATACATTACTGTTTCTGAAAGCAGCCAGAAAAGGATGAGAAGAATTGCACCATTAACCTGCTGAGAATCCTGATCTTAATCCAACTGAACATCTGAATCTGCAGGTGGGAGAAGCGCCAATCAAACCTGGGAGAACAGGAACAGTTGGCTCAGGAAGAATGGGCCAAACTACCAGCTGAGAAGTCTCATTAAGAGCTGAACAAGTGCTTGACATCAGTTGTTACCTGAAAAGGGTGTGTTGATTTTTGTCCAGGGCATTTTCATTTGTTGTATCTTTTAACTTTGTGTTTCTTCTGATTTCCAATGTTACATTGGAAATCAGAAGAAACATGTCTGTTCTATTTAATATGGAACAGAGAATAGTGGATACCAGTTACTTTTGTCAGTTTCAACAAGTGGAAGGTAAATATAAATTTGGACACATCTGTGTAAAATGACCTTGTCCAGCTTTCTGTTGGCCTTAAATCTAGTTTGGCCCAGTTTCAGTGCTGCAGTTTCTTGTTGCCTGTACAATAATATGTTGTAACTGTAGGGCTGGTTTATCAGTGGAGAGAGGAGAGTGGAGAGGGGAGACTGGAGAGTGGAGAGTGGAGAGGGGAGAGAGGAGAGTGGAGAGAGGAGAGAGGAAACTGGAGAGAGGAGACTGGAGAGTGGAGAGAGGAGAGTGGAGAGAGGAGAGTGGAGAGGGGAGAGAGGAGAGTGGAGAGAGGAGAGAGGAGAGAGGAGAGAGGAGACTGGAGAGTGGAGAGAGGAGACTGGAGAGAGGAGAGAGGAGACTGGAGAGAGGAAACTGGAGAGAGGAGAGAGGAAACTGGAGAGAGGAGAGAGGAGACTGGAGAGTGGAGAGAGGAAACTGGAGAGAGGAGAGAGGAGACAGGAGACTGGAGAGAGGAAACTGGAGAGAGGAGACTGGAGAGTGGAGAGAGGAGAGAGGAGACTGGAGAGAGGAGAGAGGAAACTGGAGAGAGGAGAGAGGAAACTGGAGAGAGGAGAGAGGAGACAGGAGAGAGGAAAGAGGAGACTGGAGAGAGGAGACTGGAGAGAGGAGACTGGAGAGAGGAGAGAGGAGACTGGAGAGAGGAGAGTGGAGAGAGGAGAGAGGAGAGTGGAGAGAGGAGAGAGGAGACTGGAGAGAGGAGAGAGGAGAGTGGAGAGAGGAGACTGGAGAGAGGAAAGAGGAAAGAGGAGAGAGGAGAGTGGAGAGAGGAGAGAGAAGAGTCGAGAGAGGAGACTGGAGAGAGAAGACAGGAGAGAGGAGAGAGGAGACAGGAGAGAGGAGACAGGAGAGAGGAAAGAGGAAAGAGGAGAGAGGAGACTGGAGAGGGGAGACTGGAGAGAGGAAAGAGGAGAGAGGAGAGAGGAGACAGGAGAGAGGAGACAGGAGACTGGAGAGAGGAGAGAGGAGAGAGGAGAGAGGAGACAGGAGAGAGGAGACAGGAGAGAGGAGACTGGCCCCGACTACCAAACTAAAACTTGAGCTCAAAGACTGACCAAGGGAACAAACAGGGTTTCTCTGTTTTTATTATTTCTTTCCTGTATTAAAGGCTAATAGCCAAGTTGTTGTTATTACTGTGTAATAATAACAATACACGTTCATTCAAATTAAATTCTGTATGTGAATCTATTGTTATTCATCTCTCGGGCTCCTTGGCGTTCTGTATTGTAGTGTACATTCTTTAACAGTGTAACCTGCGTTACACAAGGATCCATGAGTTTCTACACTGTCAGGTTCCATATTGTCTTTTTCCAGCCAACCTTGCAGGATTTGGTTTCTCTGAGTGTTTACCTGAAATCTGCTATATTTGTATTCAATCATTCAGAACACAGTCAGCGACCTGTTGCTACTAGAGCTCCAGAGAATCCTGCCAGCATTTACTGGCTGGATTATGTTCAGTCTCCGTCGCTATGGTTGATCCTTCTGACACCATGCTCTGTTGCCTATATATACATAGCAAACATATCTGGAGGCTGTAAAAATCCAGAGTAGAATTTAAAATCTCCATCAAGCTCCATCAAATCTTAAAGAGCACATGGTTCCTTTGTATCCCAACAGAACACTCTGCTCTCTGAATGCAGGTCTTCTTGTGGTTGCTGGAGCTCCTGGCTCAGGTGAGCGATGCTGCTACAGGAGGTTTCTTCCTGTTATAAGGGAGTTTTCCTCTCCACTGTCACTAAGTGCCGCTCATGATGGGAGCTGTTGTGTTTCTCTCTGTTATACTGTCATGTCTTGACCTGACTGTGATTTGACACTAAACAAATAAAATTGAATGTAGCTGCTGTTGCAGTTTGGTTGATTAGAGATGTAATTAACAGGTTTGAACATTGTGAATGAACTGCATTTATGTGCACTTTTTCTAGTCAATTGACCAATCAAAGTGCTTTATAATGTCTCATTCACACATTCACACACGGATGGCGCAGCACCAGGTGCAGTTAAAGGTTCAGTGTCTTGCTCAAGGACACTTCGCTCTCTGGAGGAGCCGGATCGAAGCAGCAACTTCCGATTAGTAAACGGCCGCTCTGCCTCCTGAGCCTCTTTTCTTAGTTGCTGTTTCAAGAGCATATTGACTCATTAAGGAAATCTATACAGCTCCAGCCCAGTACAGCTGCATAGTCACGGTCATCATTATTAGGATTACAGCTTCAGCCAGAGCCTGTAGATGACGTCAGACTCGCTGCGCCTGTGGTCTCTTACAAACCCATTAGGCTTTAGATTCCAGGCTGGAATATTTATAGATGTATTTATTGCTTCCTCATGTCTGTTCTGTTCTTTCAGTAATAAACATATTCATTTTTTTTCATTTGTTTTATTCTATCAGACATCCTGACGCAGTTAAAGGTCCGTGCTCAGTGGTGGAGCAGCAGTCTTCTCTTTTTAACTGTTTCTACACATTAACAGTCGAGAGGATGTGCGTTACGTAGTGAATGATCTTCCTCCGTCCTCGTGTTTCTTCCCCCTCTCTCTGTGGCCCTGTTCAGACCTGGTATTAACCTCCGCCTCAGGTGATCCGATCACTCAGACCACATTCGGAGGTGGTCTGGGTGACGTGTCCACATTGTTTTAGCAGTGTGAACGTGAATGTTTCCTTGCCACACTGAAGGACCGTCTACTCTACTGACGTCCTCTGACTCAGGACAGGACACAGGTCTGATTAGTCCCAACACCGTTTCATAACGAACCCAAAATACTTTTACACCTCTCACAGTGTTGCCCAAACTACTGATGGCTTGCCACATTAACAACTTTGACCAACACATATTGATTTTATATTTATTTATTATTTATTTATTTATTTACTATTTCAAATTATGTAAAACTTGTTTTATTCTCTCTCTCTCTCTCTCAATCACACAAACAGAGAAAACGGACTCGTCTGTCGTAGTTGGACTAACTAGCTTTCCGTCTTTGCAAACAGAAATTATGTACTTGTTTATATATTTTGAAACTCTGAATTTTATTTGGTCATTCATTGCATGTAAAGCGGGGAAGTGAGATCTGATGACAAGTGGTCACTCGAGACGCCTGTGAAGACGTTTTCTAATGGCAGGTGTGAACTGACGCACTCAGAGCTGTCCACTTGTAATCGGATCACATGTTGATACCAGGTCTGTCTCATATCTCCTGAAAGGAGCTAAAATGTGAGGAGGAGACATGAGTGAGGGAAGTGAAGAGCCAGAGTGGCTTCACACTCGCTGCAACCATTAGCAGTGGATGATAGGAAGATCCCTTTTTTCACTCAAGGTGCTTTTCACTCACCATACATGCCTGATGACCTTCTTGACCTTACAAGCAGCCGCCGAAAGAATGGGGATCCATCTTCCTCCTCCACCATGAGAAACACTCATGGATGACTTCACTGCTGCCCTCTCTGAAAAGCCATACGCAAAACTGTGAGCTCGGCCGGCCTTCAGTCAGGATAAAGAGTACAGGCTAAATTTTTCAACACCTCAAACATACACACATCTCTCCCCGTTTTAGCTCCTGAAATATAAGTAAAGACTAAAAATGTGACTTTTGAGAGGAATCCTTGATAATGGGAACCTGGCTTGTAGCATTGTAAGTGAATATTAACATGTCACAACATTCTCCGTCTTGGGACATCAGCTGTGGCCCAGGTGGGGTCAGATGAGGGCAAACCATTATCGTGTGCTAATAGAATAGTAAAGGGCGCTGTCTCCTTTTCTGTGCTTCACTCATCGATATCAGCTGTCGGTTGAGGTGGAGTTTGGGGCGGGAGACATAAGGAAATAGATGTTGCACATAGTGAATAATTGTGAAGATGGACATTATTGTACATAATTATTATTATTATTATTATTATTATACAGAGATTCAGGATGAAGCTACTGAGAGATGAACACAGAGAGACTTTTAAAAACATTGCTCTCTCTTTATGTAAGGACTAGGCCTCTCTTGCCCTTTTCTCTCGTTGTTTTCCCCTCCATAATGTGCTTTGTTTGTCCCCAGTCTGTAGCTGTGTCGCACTTCAGGGGCCACATCCTTCGGAGGATGTTGTCTGCCGATGACCTAGTCCATGGAGGATTTTCGCTGTGCCCGCCCTTACTGTTGCGTTGCTAAGCGTGGCTTCTGACAGCTAGCAACCTTGACAACAGGTAACTTTTATTCACAAAAACTTGAGGTTTTAAGGCCTTTGGTTTTTTAACAGTTTAACAGCTGTTGAACTGAGCTGAAACCCAATACTTACATTTAAAAGTGTAATCCCTGGGGTTTTCTGTTGTTGTTGTTTGCTTTCATTAAAGGGCGTGCAATGAATCTTGGGATAGGTTGGGCCATGAAGGATCCAATTGTTGGATCCTTTGTACCATCTTCTATCAGTCAGCCAGCACTCTCTCTGCAGCTTGGCTCGGTGTGGCCAGAGCCATGGAAAGAGAGAGCTGCATCAGCGGAGGTCCCAAACACTTGATCATCACATGATTCATGTAGCCATCACACAGAGGTTTGTAGCAGCCAATTTGAAAACGTAAATACAGTTTACTTATTTATATAGCACACCAACACATGTATGCTTTAATGCACATTTTAATTGGCTCCAGATGTGCTGATAATTATACTATCCAATTCTTTACACATCTTATCTTTTAAACGTGCATCACAAACAGTATATTCTGCTGCGACTCTGCTGCACTGTTTCACTGCTAACTTCCGGGAACTATTAAGGAGCTCCATGATCCACCATTGCTGTAAAAAAAAGGGTTCACTGGAGGGAATGGAGATTATGCAACTCTCTTTTTCTAGGGCTCTGGGTGCAGCTATCGTGGACGGAATCGGATATCATATCGGATTCATATTTAGCTCAGATTGACTTGTTTATTAGAAATTGTGAGTGCTGATCTTGCAGTTCATACCACAGTATCATTGTTCCTTACCAAGAGCCTACTACTTTTGAAAAACTCACTCCAAGCAGATTCCTGCTGTTGTGGGCGTTCATGGCATTGCTCAGATCAGATTGGTGCTTGAAAAAACGAAAGCCTAATGAAAACACTACATGGCCTTTATTCTCCAACAAGGGACTGGAAAAACAGGCAAACCAATTTATTCTGTCTGTGTTCAGCACATGAAACACCAAATCAATATTTTTAAAATAAAGTGCTGCACACTCTATCCCTGTTGTGCAATTATGTAAGTCAAAAGCAATCATTGGGTAATTACCTGTGTCCACTGTTCGTATATGAACTCGAAGACAAAACAGACGTTGTTTGATTTTTTTTTTTTCCCGCAGTTTGACAGTGAGAGTTAAGAGCGGACACAGCCCCCGGCCAAACAAATCATCTGAGAGAGAAACAGATGCAACACTGACAGTGAACCTGTCCAATAAGTAAGACTTCACCCTCATATGGCAGAGCGTAAATAGCATGTTTAGCACATTTTTAAAAAGGGCACAGATGTGTCATTCAATAACGCCACGACATATTCCACCTCTGAGAAGCCTAGTGTGTTCAACTCTGTGGGAATTTGTGGATTATGTTCTCAGGTGGTCCAATTATTATTTCCATATATGTAAAATGTGGTTCACACTTCCCACCACATGATTTGTGACTACAGCAAAGTTTGAGTCCATGCTCCATCTGAGGCTCTGCATATGTTCCACTGCTTGCTTCATCTATCTGTCGATGTCAAGGCTGTTTGTCATTCAGACACAGGTGTCCTTTATGTAAACGCTCAGTAACAGCTTTAGTCAGACCTGACAGGACTATTACAGAAAGAGATGTGCAATATATGGCACCTGATGTGCACTGGAAAAGCAAACAGATCCAGCAGTCAGAGCAACATTAGCATTTACTTTGGAGCAGTGAATATGTACATCTGACCAATGTAAGTAGCTGTTAACTGTTTTGGGTGTTTTTTCTCACTCCTGAGAAAACTGGAAATATCTGGCTCTTTAGCAGCCTAATGCTCCACACTAGATCCATATTTTACACTTCTCATTTGTTGTATTTGAAGCATTGATCCAGAAGAAGACATATTTCTTCTGAGTGTTTTCTGAGTGATCCAATAAAAATTTAACAGATTTCAGGTAAAAACACCAAAAAAAATACAAATCCTGCAAGATTGGATGGTGGGTCCAGGTGGGTTTGTTGTGACATCACAAAGTTACAGAAGTCCTGACAGCTGGTTTTAAGGCTCAGTTTCTGAATACAGGCTGTGTGCATTTCTCTGTGGACTGAGGCTTTGATACTTTCACAGTATTAATATAGAAGCTAGACCTGATCTATAATCAAAGAGGACATGGACATTTACCTTTATACTATATGGGACATTTGATATACATATGTATATATATACAGTATATATATGGATGTTTGTGTGTGTGTGTGTGTGTGTGTGTGTGTGTGTGTGTGTGTGTGTGTGTGCGCACTCCTGCTCCACCACCCAGACCGCCCAAGCCATCTACATCTAGCCCAGCATCCATATCTGCATGTCACAGTCACACAGCCCTGCCTCCCTGTGGCTATGAAGCCAGATACAGAAAGGTCAAAAAAGGGCCACATGAGGAAGGCTGTGATGTGAAATGACTGCATGAAAAATACTTTCCCCAACACTTGTGTTGTATTTATGTATTCCATAAAAAGAAAAAAGAATTATCGAGGAAATGCAAATTTCATGGTTTATGGCACTGTAACTGTGTTATTGGGGGCATGTTATTTATCCATTGGCCAATAGCTCTGCAAGGCCTGCACAGACAAATTCTACCAACCATGCTTGCTAGAAAAACAGACATATGCATGTTTTTGGCAGAGTGGCAGTTATCACCAGTCTAATGCATTAATAGTGCTATACATTTAACAACACATTGCCTCTGTAGCATATACCATAGAAGGTAGGGAGCCACCAAATGCTAACAGACAGACACAGATTTTTATACACGGGGTTATTTCTGAGTGTGCAGAGAAGAAAATGACACCACTAGCATTGAGGCTAACCAAAACCCAAGAAACAGCTCTGAAAACAATGCTACGCCACAATGCTACGCCAAGGTCCATGTGAACTGCTGTTAACTCCACACCCGGAGCCAGGCGGTCTCTATACCTAAACATGTAAGAATGGCAAAGACTGAAAATCAAACGGCTGGCACATCTGTCAGGGAGCTAACAGAGATGTTATACCAATTTTTCTCTCCACACACCCGAGCAATATTACTATCCACATTATTATCCTTTGACATTCTGTGAAGAAAACTATCTCTGAAATCCTGAAAAAAAAAAAAAAAAACTTTTTCCCTACTACTGGAGAAAACTGTGCACACATTTTTGGAGCAATTCCAGCTTTTGGAAAGGAATTGAATCCTTCAGCAGACTCCTTGGCCTGAATACACGGCTGACATCAGCATGTCTCACCCATGGGATAAAGTTTATTGACAATTTCAGTATGCTTCTGGAAGTGTAAAGACTGCTTTAAACCAGATGGGGTTCATCCAAACATCACTGGATCCAGACTGTGTGGTGCCAACCTACGTCATGCCCTTGGGACGCCGTACACAAACAAGAACGTCGGATAAGCATGAAGGAGAGCACACATAGGCAGACGGCCTGCTCCTCTCCCCCCTCGCTCCGCCTGATCTTAAACTTAAAGCAGAACTATCTGCACTTATCATTACATTATATCAGCCGCCAGGAGATTCATCACTGTTTCTACTGGGATTCTAACATGCTATCACTTGATATGATAGATGAATCCTGAAAGGAGACCTTTGTATTCATATTAGTAAAAAAGAATGACGCCATAGCTTTGGAGATTCCTAGATTCTGAGGCTTGAGCAAAGTTCTCTAATATTATGAGACCACTTGAGCCAAACAGTTCTCTAAATAACATGGTTGAAAATGTCAACAGTATCTGTTAACTGTTGCTCCATTAAAGGTTAAGAAGAGGTCAACTGACAGAATCTCCCATGGATAAACACGAGCAGTATTAATGAGATCTAGAGAAAATGGAGGGGAAACAGACTCTCATCATTTCACTGTAATATATGCAAAGAAGCCATGACTGCCCAAAACAAAGCAGTAGGATTACTCTTCCAAGAGTATTACAGAGAACGCTCGAAACTCAAGAACATTATTCTCCACTACTGGAGAAAAGTGTTCTCTGCATCAAAACATGATGAACTCGCTTTGTTCATCAGTCAGAAAATAACTGCATGAGAAAATTCACCTGTATTTCATTAAATGAGCTTGAGTGTAATTCATAATGTAGTGATGCTGTACCAACAGCGTTCTTTGACTGTGTTTCAATTCATGTGCACAACATTTTAAATACATCTTTTCAAAGTGGCAACTTTCCAGATGTCTTCAAAACAGCTGTTGTAAAACCCTTACTAAAGAAACACAACCTACACAGTAATGCTCTGTATAGGCTTTAAAAGATGGTTTTCATGCAAATGTACTGCAGTTATAGAGTGACCACTCAAAGCGCTTTACACTAGTAGTTGCATTCAGACACACACTCAGTATCTTCGACATGTGGACTGGAGAAGCCAGGGATTGAGCCACCGACCTTCTGATCAGTGGATGACCTGAGCTGCCTCTTGAGCCACAGTCACCCCAGGTAAGCAAAAAATAAAGAAAGCAATATCCTGGAGAAAGGGATTCAGTCATGCTTCACTTAAACTGCTCTTACTAAAATAATCAGTGACCTCAAACTAAACTAAAATAAGGTCTGACTTCTTATCCGTTTACACCTCAGTGCAGTGTTTGATACCACTTACCATGATTTCCTAATCACTCATCTTGAACAGCTGATCAGTCTCTCTGACTCTGTGTTAAACTGGTTCAAGTTGGAGATCATGTTTCTGAGAAACATGACATGCTGCCCAGGTCCATTATTATTCTCCCGGTACATGCTGCCACTTGGTGACATTATCAGAGAGCACAATCTGTGTTTCCATAGTTACGCTGATGACACACAACTGTATTTCTCTGTTGAACGAAACGATGCTGCAGCTGTAAACTCCATTACCACTCACTTATCTTCTAGCAATCAATAAATGGATGTACAATAACTTTTTTTTCTCCTAAGCTTTTCTGTCTCTCTCTCACTGGAGTTATAATAAAAGATGAAATATGGCAAAATAAATAAACCTGTAACGTCAGATTACTTTTTATAATATTAGATCATTTTACAATAGAGATGTAGACAGGAAACATTTGGAGAGGTTCAAAGATGATGACATTCAGCAAAGCTTCCTTTGTCTGTATTCACATACGTGTAGGAGGCTGGCTCTATCCAGGCTTGTGTGCAGTTCGTGTCTTTCCTGCAGGAAATAACTGTCAAGAGGAATTCCCCGTCTCCCCCACTCCATCTCCTTCCCTCTGTCATGTTGTGACCACCTCGTTCACTTTTTAGCACGGGGATGAGCACCACGCTCAGCCTTGATTTAAACATTACAGAGGGGATTACTGTGTGGCTGAGAGCAGCCTGACTCAGCTCTATCCCTCTGTGAACGAGCTTGGCCAGACTCAAACACTGAGACAGACTAAAAGTGCTGTCTCAACCTTAGGTACAGTTTTATTATTTTATCAATATTTAATGATATAAATGCTCTAAAAAAAAGACTACATTGTCATTCTCCAGAGGCTTAGCTGGATGTGCAGACGCTTGAGGTTTAAAGGCATCTGAGAGCAGGAGCTGTCAGTGATTTGTGTTTATTATTATAAATTTTAAAATAGCATCCGTTTTTTTTTTCCGGTTAGATAGTGAGTCGCTTTGGTATTAAACAAGAGAGAGAGAAAAACAGTCACATTTGTATATTTTAGCCACAAGCAGGCGTTTGATGTACATTTTCATAAGGCTTTACTGGAATTATAAGCAGCATAGATATATTCACAAGTACTGTAGCTGTAAGTTTCAGCAAATGCTTTGACAACAGCGGCAGTCTTTATTCATTGTAAGGATAATAACAACAAATAAACATATCCATTAGGCCTGTAGATGCCAGTCGATTCTCCGTCACTGCTTTGACGCTGCAGTATAAAGGACAGGTTATGCACATTTCTACTCTTTCTATATGATGCAGTGCTTTTAAAACTTGTTGCCCATGGCCACATCACTCATGGTGATGTGAAGTGACACCAGCTCTCGCTAGCAGCACCTGCAGGTTCTCTGGTTGCTCATGGCCTCTTCATCCCCTTAGAAATGTTCCTTCACTACTTCCTCATGCCACTCCACTGGAGCATAATGGGTTTTCAGATGGATGAGGATAAAAACAGTGACTAAAATTCCTTCTATTTGTTCATGAAAGGCAGATATTCACCCAGTAGGACTGTGACCTTTGTTGGAAAAAAATAGTCAAAGGTTTACATTGAAGTTATATCAACAAGGGGGCTTTCACATGTGCTATATGACCACTAAATGGTGTTTTGCCAAATGGTGTTGTACAGAGGTATATATATATATATATATATATATAAGTGTGTGTGTGTGTGTGAGTGTGCATGTGTATGTGTGTATATATGAACACACACCTATATATATGTCTACATATGAAGGTTTCTTCTCTTTCAAATGGAGTCATGAACAATAAGCATATTGAATTTGTAGTTGTGTGATGCACTAAAAAATCATTTTCTCTATTTTGTATTTAACAAATATATACTTTTGTCTGAATATAATTTATTCTGATCTCTTGCTCAGTTCCTTATTTCTATCTCATTATTATTTTCATGGCTCAACTTTCTCTATTTGTATTTTTCTTTCATGTCATCTTATTTCAACATTTCAATCCTGTTTGCTTTGTTTTTGTGGTTAGGAAAGGAGCATAAACGTCAAAGTGTTATAAATAAAGTTTGTTGAAAAAAAAAAGGCCTAGAATAAGTGCAGTCCGATTCTCTCACCACCAGTGTCTTTTCTTTTTTAATTCTCCTTCACGTCTTTCCTCGACCTCATGACGTCTTCCATGGTCGAGAGGAAGGGGTTACGAAAGGAGATTATTTTTACTTTTTGACAAGTTTAGGCTGATATATTTATGCCTGTTGCCATGCAGCTTTACATGAGCGTTAAACTGCTCTTCAGGGACCAGGTAGGTGTTAAAGAGGCTTAGATCCCTCAGTTGTGTATTTTGTCTGTCATCTGATCTAATTAAAATATGTCTTATTATTTTAATATTTGGAATCTGAGTTGGTGTAAAAACGTGGTGATGGTCAAGGCCCACAACAGCCAGACTTACAGCCTGATGTGTTTACCCATTCATTGGCAATAATTGTTTATGTGATGGCTCTTTGGTTCAGAAATACAAGACGGCCTGGACTGTTTGGTTTGTCAGTGATTGACCAATCTGTTGCCATAGATTTTGACAGTGGCTAATTACACTTTTTTTTTCTTTTTGTATTTTTGGTAACATCGTAGTTCATGGTTCATTTCAGCTTTATATTGAGATATATCCTCTGAAATCATTTGTACACTTTCATGGTGAAACCAGTTGCAATAACTATTCACTGTTTATGTCATTTAAGTCTAAGGGTTCATCCACCCTCTCTCTTCATCCCATTATACACTTGGAATCAGGCTCACTATTCACACTGCACACTTCACTGCATCACTCATGTCATTGTTAGCTCAGGTCTTAATGGCTGCTGTTCAGACAAGCAGGGACCCATTGTAAGTTGCCCCTTTTTATTAAGTACAGCAAAATGGTTTATATGTGACAAAAGAACGGCAATAAGTTGCTGCAGTATCTATCTATCTATCTATCTATCTATCTATCTATCTATCTATCTATGTCTCATTTTCTGTCCTCACTGTGAGTTTGTTTATTTGGTCTTTACCTTGATAATTTATAGACAGTTTGGAGGTAACCAAAGGTTCAAAACCTGGTAATGACATTACCAACAATTCAACTTGGCCACTGACAGTTTAGTTGAAGATTTAGGTAGCTAATGAAGCCTGGAGCTTCAAGCAGAGACTCCCCCAACCCTGAGACCTTTTGTTCATTTTCAGACTTGTCGCCTTCACTCCCAACCAACGCTGACTCAGGTGATATCACCTGAGAACATTTATCAGACTTCACATGGCTCCACCTGGAGACACTGAAGACTTTAAACTTTAAATAGCTCCCTTTTAAGGACATGGGGCCCTCCTGACCCCAGGGTCCTGTGTACGCCCACTTTGTCGTGTGTAGGTGTGTAGCTGAGCACTGAAAAAACACAACAATAAAAATGTAATGATAAGAAAATAATTTTATTTCCACGTTTTTAAACAAATCATTTTATATTAAGTCTTGTTTTTTCCCATTATTCTAAGTGAAGTGAAGGTGTCCCTTCCTCATCCACACCCAGACACTTTGGAGGTGACACCCAGTTTGCCAGCCCCCAACAGCCCCAAGGCTGTGTAACCCCAAATGAACAGGAGCCTGTTCACTTTAATAATTAATTCAATTAATTAATCCACCACTTGCTAGGGCCGACAGGAGACGGAGGTCAGAACAACAGGCAGCAGAACCCAGAATATCAATGCGATTTGTAAATGAAGTAGTTAATTTTTAACACAGTATGTTTTTAAATTAGACAGAGAGTAGGGATGTTTAAGTTCCTTACTTCCTTGCTGTTTTGTTATTAATTTTCAAGGGGAGCCACATATTAAGCCTTAAATTTTACATCTAAGACATGAATCTCTCCTCATGTTTTCATCTGTCAAACGTTTGCAGTGATAGTTTATTTTTTCTTGCTGTGTCCGAATAAACTAAATATTTCTTTCCTGTGGGGATTCTGGTTTGCAAAGGACCTCAGCGTGTCCAGTATTTATTAATATATTAAGTTCTTGTTATATTTACAGAACGATGCTTATTTAAGCTATTTGAATAATCCTGAGGATACACTACAGTGCCCAGTCCTCACACTGGGAATGGCCGGTTTTTTTTGTCTTTGATGCGGCATTGGGAAAAATAAGAGCTAAAGTCTAAAGCTAAAGCTGCTGAGTGTTTCCTCTTTAAGGCAACAATCACAAGGGTTGTGTTCACGGTGAAGGTAAAGTTATGCAGACTTTAGTGATGTGACAGAGAGTCTGGCTCACTCACACAGACGTCAAGCATCAAGGAAACCAGAACAAGACAGTGCACTTGCTGTGCTCTGTGGGTTCTGCTCAGGATTCAGGATTATTTTGAAGGCAAATACAAAACTTAAATAAGACAAAAAAAAAAAAAGGAAACTTTATTTCATGTTGGTCAAAGCTCTGAATGTAATTGCTCAATCATTTTTCCTCATTCATTTATGATTATAGTAAAAAATTGCTTAAACATGCTGTTTGCTGGCTGCTTCAGTTTTAAAGAGAAACCAACAAACCAACAAAAGCCTTTTAATAAGAAACAAGATCCCACTGACGCCTTTTTCTGTGCTCTTTTTTAAATTTTTTATTACAAATAAACTAATTTTGGAATGACAAATGCCTTAAATACCTGAGCTGTGCAACCAGACAGAAAGAGTTTGTAGTTTCTGTTTGGTTTTGAGCTGTTTTGTTGCCTAAGGCTGAGACTCGGGGCTCAGGCTGCAGCTTTGATTATTTGCGAACAAGTTGGAAACTGGAAATTACAGCATCTCCATGAACACAGCATAGTTGCGATGCAAAGAGGGACCAGATTGTTACTGTGGCTTCTGTATCTTTTCTTCGGCACAAATGTGACATGTTCAATCAATCGATCGATCGATCGATCGATCGATCGATCAATCAATCAATCAATCAATCAATCAATCAATCAATCAATCAATCAATCAATCAATCAATCAATCAATCAGACTGTATTTGTATAGCACTTTTCATACAAACAATGCAACACACATTTACACACAGAACAATAATTGACCAAGTAATATATAAAACCAACAGAAATAAGAGAAAACACGATCATGAATCTCATAAATCTGCACTGAGGAAACACTGAAGACCGGAAAGCAAAGATAACGATAGACTGATAAAGATAAAATACCCACATAATAAAACAGATAATAATAAAACAGAGGAGATATGTTAACCATAAATAAAAGATATGATATTACAAATCGATTTAAATTGAAGACAAAATAGTGAAAATAAAATAATAAAATGCTAAAAGAGAGGAAATGTTTGGAAGTGAGTAAAACCAGAAATAAAAGTAGAACTAGAATAAATAACCAGAAATAAATGTAGTTCATTAAAAGGAAAATAATCCTGAAAATAATCATAGAATAAAAGGACAAACAGGCGAAACAGCTTAAAGTATACAAATAAATAAATAGTAAATAAATAAAATTCAATTAAAAGCCAGACTAAAAAGGAAGGTCTTGACTTTGCTTTTTAAAATATCAACACTTTCTGCTGCCCTCAGGTCTTCAGGGAGGCTGTTCCAGAGGCGTGGATCATAATAAAAAAAACCCATTCTGCCCCAAACATGTGTGCCGTATTCATTAGTTGCACCAAGCTGGAGTCTGGTGCATGTTACCTGTGGGAGTGTTTTCGAGGTGCATCTTGCTCCTTATTGCATATATTGCATATTGCATCAATTTTGCGATCTCAGACGACCGTTTGTAAAGTGGATTTACAAGAAACACAGGGAAGGTTGTAGTGGGGGAATTTGTAGATCATTTCTTTTCATATCAGTGATGTCATCCTGCAGTTGAACTCCACCTGTGAGCTCTCACTAGCAGAACGTGTTCCTGGAGGGGTTCAGTCTGGTCAGCTGACTGTGATGAGCTGTCTTAGTAAATCAGATGAAGAATGCATGAACTCAATAAAAACTACTACTGTAGTTCCAGTAAAACTACTGTAGTAACGCCCCCCCCCAAAAAAAAAAAAAAGTGTAATAATTGTTTTGAGAAACATAAAACTGTCATAGACCAGTCGGTTAATCTAAGAAACAGTCAGAAGTTGTAGCTACTTCTCAAAGTGTATTAACAGTTGTGTGTAACTTCTTCTGTCTGATGGAGTGTGGACCTGCGACCTGCATCCACACTGCATGAAGCAGTTCATATCAGGACAGGTGCTGAAGCATCCTCACTGTTAGTCAGTCGTTCCTCGAACACCTCGCAGCTTGGTCTCCCTTATTACAGAGTCCAC